>NC_056746.1:1549303822-1549603822 GCF_019279795.1 Protopterus annectens | reverse complement strand
GATTCATCAGATATTTGTTCTCCATTAATCTTTACATAGTAATTACTAAAATCTGAGTCAAACTTTAGAGTGCCTTCTCATACTACCTTATAGATAGGTAAGATACTTAATTTTTTGATTATCTGTCTTTTCAAGACACTTAATAAAAAGTTGAATCAAACTAGGTATAGATTCAGTCTCTAGGTTGATTGATACTCTCATTTTGTTTTGTATAAACTGCTGTAATGAGTGTATAAACAATCAACTGTTGAGTATTATCAAAACTACATAAAAGAGAGTTTAGTGGTTTAATTATCTTGTTTACAATAAACTGATGCCAGAATATCAAGTTATTTTCCTTTAATTTTTGCATTGCATTGATGTTGAAAGAATCTAGGCAATCAGGGGAGTATGTTATACGGAATATAAGAAATAGAAATTGTTTAATGTTGCAATTACAATCAATTATATTTTTAAAGTTATTAAATATTTGATTATGACATAAGAAAAATGATCAAACATTATTAAATGAACAAAATTCACGTAAAAGCCAATGAACTCTACTTATTCCATATTCATAGGTTCATAGGTTGATACTAGGCTATCTGCCCTAGGGCATTTATAAGCCTAGCCAGACTGTGTTTGGCTTTTGCCACCTTTTTAGATTAGTTGACTATGCCTCTGTATAGTAGGGACACAGAAGAGATCTCAGGGGTAAACCTACGATCTCCCATCCACTCGTCAACATTTCTCTTGAAGAGGGTCATTGAGGGGCTCTGCCTAACATGGATTGGGATTTTGTTCCAGAGTGAGGGGAGCCTCTGGGATATGAATCTGTCCCTCCAGCATGTCCTATTTATTTCTGTGCTGAGGTTTAAGTCCCTGGAGTGTGTGGCTCTAAGAGATTTGGATTTCATGAGGTGGAGCATGTCCATTAATTCTGGTTTGGATATGGCTTTATACGTCAGGCACAGATAGCCTCTGAGTAGGCGGTAAGCAACTGAGTAGAGCTGGAGTTTCTTTAGCCTAACTGCGTAGGGCATCTGTTTGAGTCCATTGATCCTCTTGGTGAGGTACTTTTGGGGTCTTTCCAGTTGCTGCAGGTGTCGGGTAAGGTACATCCCAAATGGGGCATTGTATTCAATTATGGGCCTGATGAGTGATGAGTAGAGGGGCACAATGACCTCTCTTGATCTAGATGTGAACCCTTTCATGATAAGGTGGACTATATAGAAGGTCTTTCTAACCACTTTGGCAGAGTGATTGTCAAAGGAGAGATTGCCATCTACTTGGGTCCCCAAATCCCCTTCCGTACTTAATGGATTACCGCCTATGTGGTAATTTGTGGGCACTTTGTTTTTCCCAAAGGGGATGACTATGCACTTTTTGGCATTTAGCTTTAGGCCATGGCTCTGGCACCAGTTATCCATCTCTGTGAGACCCTTTTGGAGGATACTTTGTGTCAGTCGGCGAGTCGATTATGGCACCCAGTCTGCAGTCATCTGCGAACTTGGTCAGCCATAGTCCTCCCGTGTTAGCCTGTACCTCAGAGAAATATATACTGAACAAGAGAGGTCCCAGGACTAAACCCTGTGTGATGCCACTTGTAACTGGTTTAGAGTCTGACATGGCACCTGCAATTCTGACCATGTGGGTTCTATCCCTGAGCCAGTTTGCAACCCATCTTGTGACATAGGGGTTGATATTTAAGCTGGTGAGCTTATTTATGATGCCCGAGTGGGGTATTGTGTCGAAGGCTTTTGCCAGGTCTAGGTTCATAGGTTCATACTAGGCTATCTGCCCGAGGGCATTTACAAGCCTAGCCCATCGTTTTGTGGCTTACGCCACCCCTTTAGTATGGGGAACTATACCCATTATTTTGCTGTGCCTCTGTCGAGCAGTGACACTGAGGTAATCCCTGGGGTATATCTGCGATCTCCCATCCATTGGTCAAGATTTCTCTTGAACAAGGCCAGCGAGGTGCTCTGCCTCACATATACCGGGATTTTGTTCCACAGCATAGGGAGTCTTTGGGTGATGAATCTATCCCTACAGCACGTCCTATTAATAGCCGTGTCGAGGTTTAAGTCTCCCACCCTTGTGGTTCTGACGGATCTAGATTTTTTGAGGTGAAGCATATTCATCAAATCTGGGTTTGACATGGCCTTGTATGTTAGGCAAAGGTCACCTCTGAGCAAGCGGTAAGCGACTGAATAGAGCTGGAGTTCTTTCAGTCGGGCAGCATAGGACAGATTTTTGAGACCCTTTATCCTTTTGGTGAGGAACTTTGTGGCCTCTCCAGCTGCTGCAAGTGCGGGTCAGATACATTCGAATGGGGCATTGTACTCAATCATTGGTCTGATGAGTGATGAGTATAGGGAGACTATGACCTCCCTTGATCTAGATGAGAATCCCTTCATGATAAGGTGGGCAATGTAGAAGGTCTTCCTAACTACTTTAGCTACATGGGTGTCGAATGACAGACTACTATCAACCTGGGTCCCCAGGTCCCTGATAACTTCTTCTGTGCTCAGTGGATTGCCACCTATTTGGTAGCTAGGGTAACCTTGTTTTTCCCGAAGGGTATGACTATGCATTTTTTGGCATTTAACTTTAGGCCATGGCTCTGGCACCAGTTATTCGTTTCTGTGAGACCCTTCTGAAGGATATCTGTGTCAGATGTGTTTTCTACTATGCCGCCCAGTTTGCAGTCATCTGCAAACTTTGTCAGCCATAACCCTCCTGTGTTTGCTTGTACTTCGGAAAAGTAGATGCCAAACAAGAGTGGGCCCAGGACTGAGCCCTGTGGGACACCACTTGTGACAGGCTTTGAGTCTGACATGGCGCCAGCAACTCTGACCCTGTGGGTTCTGTCACTCAGCCAGTTTGCAACCCATCTTGTGATGTATGGGTTAACATTTAAGCTGATGAGTTTTTCAATGATACCTGAGTGGGGTATTGTATCGAAGGCCTTCGCCAGATCGAGGTAGGCTGTATGGACTGCCTTTCCCTCATCAATGGCTTTGGTGACTGTTTCAAAAAGTCAACCAAGTTTAAAAGGCATGATCTGCCTTTGACAAAGCCAAACTGGGTTGGATCCAAAGTCTGCAAATTCCCTATGTCTTTGTTTATGAGGTCCATTATGATCCTCTCCATGGCTTTGCAGATAAGGCTTGTCAAGTTAATGGGCCGGTAATTTCCAGGGTCGGTGGAGGCACCGCCTTTGTGAAGTGGGACCACAGTTGCAGTGCGCCACTCCCTGGGTACGTATCCAGAGGTAAGACTATGATTAAACAGCTGTCCTAGCTGTGGGTTTAATTCCTCATTGAGTTCGTGGAGCACACAGCCGGGGACACCATCAGGTCCCATGGATGCTGTGTTTTTTGCTTTGGAGAGAGCAGTTCTCACTTGGGCGTTAGAGATGTTTGGGGGGCTGCAATCGTTTGGTATAGATATCTCTCCTTTTGGGGGGGGGAGAAGTTTGCACTGAACCTGTCAGCCAGTATGTTGGCAATGTCTGTAGGATCAGTAATCTTCACATCATTTTGAACTAGTTCTGAGCATATCTGGGAGTTTCCTCCCAGGTTTCTAACATAGCTAAAGAAGGCCTTATGATTGTCTTTTGAGTCTTTAGCTATTTTTCTCTCAAAATTTGCTTTGGATGATTTTATGAGAGCTCTTAGTTTTTTACTTATAGTGATCAAGGGTGTCTTACCTTTTAAGGATTTTGCTCTATCTTGTAGTAGCTTCCTCCTTTTGTTGTAGAGTTTGTTTATGGCTGGGGTCCACCAGACTGGATGCTTGCCTTTGGTACAAAGAGTCTTTGTTTTGCTTGGGATTGCCTTGTCCATGCAGTCCTGCAGGTGCTGGTAGAAGGCATTTGTAAGTGATTCAGCGGCTTGAGTACTGTTTTCCGCCGGCTCGGGGGCCTTAACGGAGACCACACTAGTCTTTAGAAGTGTGAAGTCGGCTTTCGAGAAGTTCTTTACTGTGATCTTTTTTATTTCAGGTGGGGGTGGGATGAGGACCTCTAGCGAGATTAGTTTGTGATCTGATCTCACCAGTGAGGGGTATACTTCCGGTGTTGAACATTGTGCTCCCATGTTCGTGATGATGAGATCAAGTATGTTTTCTCCTCTTGTGGGGATGGTGACTAGTTGTTCCATGGCATTTGAGTTTATGAATTCCAGGAACTTTTGGGCTAGGGTGTTTGGGCTTGAGTAGTGTTCCCAGTCTATATTAGGGTAATTGAAGTCACCTAGTATGATGGTGTTTGGTGATACATTTATCCCCTCTAGTGTTTTCAGGAAGGCCATGTGAGGTTCCTGAGTTTGTGAGGGTGGCCTGTAACATGCTACAATTTGCAGCGCAGTCTTGCCTATGATTAATTGCACCTGGATGGTCTCCGATGCATCGTGCATTGCCACCAGTCTTGAGGTGTGGGTGTCCTTGATGAATATGGATACACCCCTCCTTTTTCGGTATTGTCCGGATTTTGGGGCCGGAACGCATGATATGAGGTAAAACCTGATAGTGCTGGGGTGCTCTCAGGAGCCTTGAACCAGGTTTCTGTCACAGCACAGACATCGATGTTCTCCATACTGAGAAGGGCCTCGAGTGCGTGCATTTTGAGATTTAGACTTCTGGCATTGAGCAGCATTACCCTTAGTTTTTTTCCTTTTTTGTGTTCTAGGGTGGTAGGTTTAGAATTTGAGCCTTGCCTAAAAAGGCACTATGGGGTGGCAAGAGCCTTTGCCAATATCCGAATCCCAGGGTGACAGGTGCAAGCCGTCCCTTGCGAAGCAGCGTGGCTTGTCCAGCATGTCATCCCAGGCAGACAGACATTGGATCCCCTTTGAATGACACCAGAGTTTAAGCCAATTGTTAAAGCTGATCATCTTATCTCTGTATTTTGGCATCATTCTTGGTGAAGGTAGGATACTGCTCAAGGTCAGGGTCATACCTGCCTGGGCTACATAATCAGAGAGCTCCTCAATGTCTCTTTTCATGTAGTCCAAGGAGGTACGTCTCAGGTCGTTTACACCAGCGTGGACAATGACTGAGTCGTATTTGTACCTGCTGTTGAGAGACCTGAGTGCTTGCGTTATGTGGCGGATTCTAGCGCCCGACAGGCAGCTTACTGTGACCTTCTCCTTACTCAGTCTGTTGAGCGGGACGTCAGTGTGTCTGACTATGGAGTCACCAATGACTAGTGTGTCTGGCATTGTGTTTGGCCTTAAGGGCTGTGACTGTTTGACACTCTGACTGTGAGGTCTATGTGTTGCAGGTGTTGTGTTCTGAGGTGGTGGTTGTTTGGGTGTCTGCTTTGTTGGCCTCTGCTCTTTTGGTAGATTTTTGATCAGAGCCTCCGAGTATGTCTTTTTGTGTTTATGTGTATGATTTGAGGTTGTGATGGTACTATGTGAGACTGGGTCTATAGTGTGTGTGGTAACCTTCTCCTCCTGACTGGTCTTGCCAGTCCTATGTTGAGAGAGCTCAGCCTCCAGTTTGGCCGTATAGCTGCATCTCTCGCATGTATTTGTGTTTTGTGGGAGGAGGAGAGGGTTGTCTGTGTACATGAGGCAATTGTAACATTGCCTCAATATTCCCAGGTTCACCAGCTGAGCAGGAGAGGACACTAGCAACTGATCCCTCGACATGCTAGAAGGAATAGACAAAAACTTAAAAAAAGATTCCGGGGACTTGGGTGACCGAGAAATGGGGGTTTGCCTTTTGGGGTACTATCTATGACAAGAGTGCCGTATCAAGGTAATAAGTACTGTAGGAGCAAGTGCTAGGTTTAACAGATAGAGAATAGTCTACTTGGAGTCAAGTAGAGATGATCTTTTTAGTTATAGGATACGCTGATTAGATCAGTAGTATAGTTCGAGGAAGGTAGTTTTAAGGGAAAATTTGAAGAGTGGACTTTAGGTAGCCCAAATAGTTTAAACCTGCTTAACCAGCGCTGCCCTAGTGTGCAACAGTGGCAACTCCGCGCTAAATCGCGCTAAAGCTCGCTATATAGCAGGGGGCTGGAAAAGACAGGAAATGACCCAAAATGGCCAATAGACTACAAGTTACTGCCTTAAACCACTCCTCTAAGGACAAACAGGCAGCTCAGTACTCCCCACTCTCACTGGTGAGTAAAGAAACTTCCCCCTGACCAAACAAGGAAAATGGAGAAACACAGGAACCAAGACAAAGCCCAGGGATCAGCAAAATCTGGTCTCTGGAACACTAGTTAGGAAAGTATGGAAAACAAGGATATTTTTTTTGTTTTTTCAAGTTTTTTTACAGAAAAGCAGAAAACACAATAAATGCTATGATTTTCGACTAAATGCTATCAAAAGCTAATACACTTGAGTGTATTAGCCTGTAGTTTAACTTTTAGGCAAAACTTAAACTAGCAAGTGCAGTAAACAGTTTTAGCTTATAAACACAGTAAAAACAGTGCAAACTTTGATAAAACAAGCAGAAACAGTAGTCGAAAGGCACAAAAGTTGAAAAAGCCAAGAAAAATACTTAAAATCTGGAAAGGTAGTCTTTTCTGGTCTCTGCTGCTAGAGGAACACTGCTGGCCACCACGAGGAGCTGTGCTGAGTTCTCAATAGCTGGAAAAGCCTGCCAAAGCGTGCTTTATAGCGAGGGGCTGGAAAAGACAGGAAATGACCCAAAATGGCCAATAGACTACAAGTTACTGCCTTAAACCACTCCTCTAAGGACAAACAGGCAGCTCAGTACTCCCCACTCTCACTGGTGAGTAAAGAAACTTCCCCTGACCAAACAAGGAAAATGGAGAAACACAGGAACCAAGACAAAGCCCAGGGATCAGCAAAATCTGGTCTCTGGAACACTAGTTAGGAAAGTATGGAAAACAAGGATATTTTTTTTGTTTTTTTCAAGTTTTTTTACAGAAAAGCAGAAAACACAATAAATGCTATGATTTTCGACTAAATGCTATCAAAAGCTAGTACACTTGAGTGTATTAGCCTGTAGGCTGTGTGGACTACCTTCTCTTCATCTATGGCCTAGGTGACTGTTTCAAAAAAGTTGACCAGGTTTAAGAGACAAGATCTTCCCTTAACCAAGCCAAATTGGGTAGGTTCCAGTGTTTGGAGGTTCCCAATGTCTTTGTTTATGAGTTCCATGATGATATGCTCCATAGCTTTGCAGACCAGGCTAGTCAGACTTATAGGGCGATAGTTTCCGGGGTCCGTTGTGGCACCACCTTTGTGTAGTGGGACCACTGTTGCTGTATGCCATTTCTTGGGTACATATCCTGTAGTAAGGCTGAGATTGAACAGTGACTTTATGTAAGGGTTCAGTTCTTCTTGGAGCTCGTGTAAGATGCAGCCTGGGACACCGTCCGGTCCTATTGATGCTGTGTTTTTTGCTTTGGAGAGGGCAGCTCTCACCTGTGCATCTGTGATGTCAGGGAGGCTACACTCAGTTGGGATAGACATTTGCTCTTTTGGGGGGGGGGAGTTTGCACTAAACCTGTCTGCCATGATGTTGGCAATGTCTGTGGGTTCAGTGTATTTTTTGTCATTTTGCACTAACTCATAGCATATCTGGGAGTTGCCACCCTGGTTCCTGACATAACTAAAGAAGGCCTTGTGATTATCTTTAGCGTCTTGTGCAATTTTTCTTTCAAAGCTGGCCTTAGATGATTTTATGAGGGATCGTAGTTTCTTGCTAGTACTGATCGGAGATGCCTTCCCTTTTTGGGATTTTGCTCTATCATGTAGTAACTTCCTCCTTCTGTTGTATAGCTTATTTATGGCTGGGGACCACCAGACAGGTCTCCTGCCTTTGGAGGAGTGAGTCTTGGTTTTATTTGGGGTAGCACGATCAATGCATTCCTGTAGGTGTCCATAGAATTCATTTGTAAAGGTTTCTGTGGTTTGGGCTGTATTTTCCACTGGCCCGGGAGCTTTGAAGGATTCCACTTCGGTTTTGAGAAGTGTGAAGTTTGCTTTTGAGAAGTTCTTCACCGTGGTTTCCTTGGCTGGGGATGGGGACAGAATATGGATGTCCAGTAAGATTAATTTATGGTCAGATCTTGCCAATGAGGGGTATACCTCTGGTATGGAACATAGAGTCCCCATGTTGGTGATGATCAGGTCCAATATGTTTTCCCCTCTTGTGGGAGTGGTGACCAGTTGTTCCATAGCATTTGAGTTTATAAAGTCTAGGAACCATTGGGTGAGGGTGTTGGGGCTTGAGTAGTGCTCCCAGTCTATGTTTGGGTAGTTGAAGTCACCCAGTATGATGGTGTTTGGAGAGACCTTCATATTCTCCAGTGTTCTCAGGAAAGCCGAGTGGGGTTCCTGAGTTTGGGAGGGTGGTCTGTAGCAGGCTACAAACTGAAAGGCAGTTTTGCTCCTTAAATTGATTTTCTATAGTTCTGACATCAGTTATATGAATCTCATGTATTGTTTTCCAGCCAGATATATAGGTAGGTGTGAGCCAGTCTAATATTACATTAATTATTTGGATTAAAGATCTAAGCTAGGGAATGCTATCCCATTGCTGTTCTGAGCTCTAATGTGTCATTTATATGTAATCCTAGGTTTTAAAAGGAACCATAAAAATTTAAGTAGCATGAAATCTAATTTTTTAAATACGTTTTTGGGAGAGGGTAGTATCAATAACTGTATATAAAACAAAATGTTAGGTAAAATTATCATTTTAATTAAATAGAGCCTATCTATACCTCTATTCAGGTCTATATCACTTCGTTGAAATGGCAGAAGTTCGAACACCATATGTTCAAACTTCTAACCTCGAAGAGCAAAACCATCAAAGGCATAGAACAGCGATTTTTTTTCCCAGGGAAAAAAAATCACTGTTCCAAGAAACACACACACAACACAAGCACACCAAAAAAAACAGCAATCCACACACATACACTTAAAATCCTTCATCTAAGACTACACTAAACTGTACATACACTACTAGCTATCCACTTACCTTAACCCAAACCCTAACCTTAAGGTCCATCACTATCGCACACTCACCTGACCCGCGGCCTAACTCTTACTCACCTATCCCGCCCTAACCTTAAGATCTGTCACTATCACACACCCACCTCACCCGCACCCTAACCCTAACTCACCTAATCCATGCCCTAACCCTAATGTCCACACAATCGCACACTTACCTTAACCCGTAACTTTCCACCACAGTGCTAAAAATCGCAAAACCACAAAAACGGCCCACCGAATTCTTTTCCCGGGAAAGAATTTGGTGTTCCATGGCTTCACGATAATCATTTTTTGAACTTCACACTTTGAACATATGGTGTTCAAACTGCTGAAGTTTCAACTAACTGATAGGAACCACGTATATTCTAATACATCATTCTCCCAATTAAGCAGGCTATTCTCTCTTAAGTTTTTGTTGATCTTTTTGTTAATTAGTAATGTTTTGGATTATGATTAAATTTAAGCCCTGAAATTGTTTCAGACGTCCTTAAGGTATTTATAACATCATGCAAAGAACCATCAATATCACTCAATGTTAACAACATATCATTAGCAAATAACTGTATCTTAGGACAATAGTCCTTATTACTTTGAAAGCCTTTTATATTTTGCTTCTTTCTGATATATGTAGCAAAAGGTTCCATTGAAAGAGCAAACAATAATGGTGACAATGGACAGCCTTGTCTAGTTCCCTTGAGGATTTCTAGTGGTGAGGATAGAAATGATCCGATTTTCACATAAGCTTGTGCCCCACCATAAATTTTCATTAATAAGTTGACAAAATCTGAGGATAATTCAAAACCAGTCAGAATTATTTGTAGATAAGACCAACTAATAAAATCAAAAGCCTTTTCTGTGTCTAGGCTGATGATAGTTGTTTTTTTTTTTGGGGGGGGGGGTGTTTGTATTTGCATGCTATGTCTATGAATTATCATAATTTAATAATGTTATCTTGCACTTTTCTATAAAGAATGAACACTGTCTGATAATTATGTATTAGATTAGGTAATATTTTCTTTAACCTATTAGCTAATATTGTCATGAAAATGTTATAATCAGTGTTTAATAACAAAATTGGCCTATATGAATCACAAGATTTGGGTTCCTTACCTTGTTTTAATATGGGGGAGATAATCGAGTATTTACATGATGAGGGTATTATACATTTTTGCTTAAACATATTAAAGGCACCCATCATTTTCTTTATTATATATTTCAGGAAAAATCTTATATAGTTCAGGAATTATTCCATCCAGTCCTGGAGCTTTGTTATCTTTTAAATTTTGTATTTGCTCTTTCACTTCTGTTAGTGTTATTTGTTTATTTAATATGTTATTTTGTCGCATTGACACTTTAGTAGTTATATTTTCCTGATTAAAAGTTTTCATTACATTATCTATCTCCAAAAGTGGTGTGTTATTATTTATATATTTATAGTAGTTTTTGAACACTTCTAATATGCCCATTAAGTTAGGGTCTATAGCAGAACATCAAAGTATTAAAACTTCAAATGTTCTGATATCAAACACTATTCAGCAAACGTTAAGAATAGCGAAGCTGCAGAACAGCGAATTCTTTCCGCGGGAAAGAATTCGGTTGGCCATTTCTGTGGCTTCGCTATTCTTAGCGCTCTGGTGGAAAGTTACAGGTTGGGTTCAGGTAACTGTGCGATTGTATGTTAGGGTTAGGGGCAGGTTAAGCGAGTTAGGGTTAGAGAGCGGGTTAGGCGTGTGTGCGATAGTGACAGACTTTAGGGTTAGGGGCGGTTTAAGTGAGTTAGGGTTAGAGTGCGGGTTAGGTGAGTGTGTGATAGTGACAGACCTTAGGGTTAGGGTTTGGGTTAAGGTAAGTGGGTAGATAGTAGTGTATGTTTAGTTTAGTGTAGTGTTAGATGTAGGAATTTAAGTGTATGTGTGTGGTTGCTGTTTGTTTGATGTGCTTGTGTTGTGTGTATGTGTTTCAGAACAGCAAATTTTTTCCATGGAAAAAATTTGCTGTTCTGAATTTTCAATATTTTCATGTTTAGATGTTTTGGGGCCGATAAAATAGTGTTCACTATTTTCATCTTTCGATAACGTGATATAAACGCTTAAGTTAGATGTACTCTTAACTGAACCATCACTTTTATATTTAATCTCATTAAAAAGATTTTGATTGTTTATTTTTTGGATCTTACTGCTATTTTATGTAGATATTTGGAATTTACAGCATAAGATTATAAATTTCAAATTTTCCAGGTTTATGGCTACCTTATGATTTAGAACTTCTAAGTATTTTTGCTTTAACTTAGTAATTTCGTTATGTGCTACTTTTTTATTTGGTTTTGTGTCCATTTTTATCTTATCTATGTTTTTTATGTCTAAAAGTTCTTTGTCCCACTCTCTCTCCTTTTTTTAAGGTACCAAGATTTTATTTTACCATATATATATATATATATATATATATATATATATATATATATATATATATATATGTATAAACTTTAAAGGTGTCCCATAGTATAGTATCAGTCACTTCACCATTATCATTTGTTTCCATAAACATGTCTATTTCTTTCATTAGCCATTCCCTAAAGTCATTTAACTTAGTTATGTAAACACAAATTCTCTGTAGAAATCTTAAATCATCTGTATATGTAGTTAATGTAAAGTTTATAGGATTATGGTCTGAAAGTGGACAAGTCATTATAGATACATCACTTATTTTAGAGTATATATTATTTGATACAAAGACCTTATCAATGTTTGTTTGTGTACCAAACCGATATGAATAGTGAGTACAGAATAAGGAATAATGTTTTCTTAGACCATGTATATCTTTAAGGTTCATCTGGTTTGTAAAGTCATTTAACTTCTTGGCTTGAGATGTTAGTTTTATTTTACCATTTTTAGAAGTATCATAGGTTTATAGGTAGGTACTAGGCTTTCGGCCCTAGGGCCTACGTAAGCCTAGCCAGCAAGGTTCCCTGGCTTTCACCACCCAAGAAAGTTATTTTCCTGTGCCCCTGTTGAGCAGGGCCACAAAAGTGATCCCCAGGGTGAATTTCCTAATTACCATCCATTCATCAAGATTTTTCTTGAAGAGTGCTAATGAGGAAGTTTGCTTGACATAGATAGGTAGCTTGTTCCAGAGTATGGGAAGTCTCTGGGACAGGAATCTATCCCTCCAGCATGTTCTATTTATTGTGGTGACAATATTTAGATCTCTAGAGCATGTATCTCAGAGGAATTGGGATTTCTTTAGGTGTAGTATGTCCAACAGCCCTGGGTTTGACATAGCTTTGTATGTTAGACAGAGATCATCTCAGAGTAGGCAATATGCTATGGAGTAAAGCTGAAGTTTTTTTCAGATGGTCAGTGTAAGACAGCTGTTTGAGACCTGTAATCCTCTTGGTGAGGTACTTCTGTGGCCATTCCAGCTGTTGCAGATGTCTTGTGAGGTATATTTCAAAACGGGTGTTGTCCTCAATAATGGGTCTAATGAGTGCTGAGTAGAGAGGAACAATGACCTCTTTTTTCCTGGATGGGAATTCTTTCATGATGAGGTGTGCCATGTAGAATGATTTCCTGAATACTGTGGCAATGTAATTATCAAAGGAGAGACTACTGTCTACTTGAGTCCCAATGTCTCTTATCACACCTTCGGTGTTAAGAGGACTGCTGCCTATGTGGTAGTTCATGGGAACAGAGTTTTATGTTTTATGTTACATTTAGCTTGAGGCCATTGCTCTGACACCAGGCATCTGTCTCAGTGAGGCCCTTCTGCAGGATGCCCACATCATTTAAGGACTTGACTATGGCACCTAGTTTTCAGTCATCTGCGAACTTCGTCAGCCAGAGGCACTCTGTGTTAGGCCTTAATTCAGAGAAGTATATACCAAACAGGAGAGGACCCAGGACTGAACCCTGTGATACTCCACTTGTCACTGGTTTGAAGTCAGATTTGGAGTCTGCAACTTTTACATTGTGGGTTCTGTCAGTGAGCCAGTTGGCAACCCATCATGTGATGTATGGATTTATACCCAGTTTAGTGAGTTTATCTATAATTCCAGAATAGGGGGGATGGTGTCGAAAGTCTTGGTGAGGTCAAGATAGGTTGTGTGAGCTGCCTTTCCCTCATCTATGGCTTTGGCGACTGTTTCAAAGAAGTCATTCAGATTCAGGAGACATGATCTACCTTTCACAAAGCTGACCTCTGTGGGGTCCAGGGTTTGGAGGCTACCTATGTCTTTGTTTATGAGTTCCATGATTATGCATCCCATGGCCTTGCAGACCAGGCTCGTCAGGCTAATAGAGCGATAGTTCCTGGGGTCCGTGATGGCTCCCCCTTTGTGGAGTGGTATAACTGTTGCTGTGCACCATTCAGTGGGTACAAAGCCTGACGTGAGGCTATGATTGACATGGTGCTTAGGTGGGGGGGCAGTTTTTTCTAAAGTTCATGTAGAATGCAGTCTGGGATGTTGTCTGGTCCCATGGAAGCTGTTGGTTGTGATTGCAGGAACTTTGCATTCTTCCAGTATAGACATGGGCCCTTTAGGGTGTAAGAGGAGGGGTAAAGTTAGCACTGAACTTATCAGCAAGGATATTGATGATATCAGTTGGTTCTGTAATTTTCTACCATTGTGCTGTAGCTCAGAGCAGACCTAGGTGTTGCCATTGAGATTCTTGACATAGCTATAGAATGCTTTTTGGTTGTCCTTAGAATCAGAGGCAATCTTGTTTTCATAGCTGGCTTTGAAGGATTTTATGAGGGATCTCTGTTTCTTACTGAGGCTGACCAGTGAGCTCTTCCACTCATGGGATTTTACTCTCTTCTTAAACAGTTTCTTCCTACTGTTGTAGAGTTTGTTTATAGTGAGGGATCACCAGATTGGCTTACTTTTTTGGAGGATAGCATCTTGGTTCTGTTAGGGATAGCACAATCCATGCACTCGTGTAAGTGCTTATAGAGTGCATTTGTGTAGGATTCTGAAGTCATAGCTGCAGTGCCCGTCTGCAAGGATGTCGTGAAGTTTGCCACTTCTGTCGTAAGAAGCATGAAGTTCGGTTTGGAGAATTTTTTTACTGTGGTTTCCTTAATGGGGGGTGGGATGTGGATATCTATGGTGATTAGCTTATGGTCAGATCTGACCAATGAGGAGTCGACTTCAGGTGTGGCACACCAGTCACTCATGTTGGTAATTACTAGGTCTAGGATATTGTTGCCCCTGGTGTGGGTGTGGATAAGATGATCCACAGCACTGGAGTTTATGAATTCTAGAAAGCATTGGCGAAGGAGTTGGTACATGAGTAGTTTTCCCAGTTAATGGTGGGGTAGTTGAAACCTCCTATTATTAGGGTGTTTGGCTGGACCCTAATATTTTCCAGTATATCAATAAAAGAGGAGTGGGAGTCCTGGGGCATGGTGGGGGATCTGTAGCAAGCTACAGTTTGGATTGCAGTTTTACCCAGAGATAGTTGCACTTGGATAATTCTGGATACATTATGTGGGCAACTAGCCTGGAGATATGGATATCCTTAATGAATATGGACACACCTCTGCCTTTGGTGTTCCGGTCCAGGTTAGATGGCTGAAAGGTATGGTATGAGTTATAGCCTGGTAATGCAGGGGTGCTCTCCAGACCCTTGAACCAGGTTTCATTCACAGCACAGATATCAATGTTCTCCATTTTGAGGACTGCCTCGAGTGAGTGCATTTTGACGTTTAGACTTCTAGCATTGAGTAGCATTACCCTCAGTTTTTGTTTGCCTGTACCTGCTACAGTGGTGGGTTTGTCATTTGGACCTTGCCTAAAAAAGGCACTATAGGGGCAGCAAGAGCCTTAGCCAGTATCCAGAATCCCAGGGGTGACAGGTGTAGGCCATCTCTGGCAAAGCATAGTGGACTGTAGACCATTTCGTCCCAGGCAGACAGATACTGGATCTCCCTAGAATGACACCAGAAGCTTAGCCAATTGTTGAAGTTAACCATTTTGTCCTTGTACTGTGATATCATTCTGGGCAAAGGAGGATACTACTCAGGGCTAGGGTCATACCTGCCTGCATTACAAGATTGGAGAGCTCTTCCATGTCTCTTTTCATGTAGTTCAGGGAGGTATGTCTCAGGTCATTCACACCAACATGGACAATGACTGAGTCATATTTGTACTTGTTGTGGAGTGACCTGAGTGCATGGGTAATGTGGTAGATCCAGGCACCCAACAGGCAGCTTAGAGTAACCTTCTTCTTGTCTAGTCTGGTGAGTGGAACATTAGTGTGCCTGACTATAGAATCACCTATGACAAATGTGTTGGGTACACTGTTTTGCCTTATGGGCTGTGGTTGAATGGCACATTGAGTCTGTGGGTTATGTGTATTTTGAGTTGTGTTGAGGGGGTGGAGGTTGCTTGCGTTTCTGCATTGGAGGTATCTGTTGCTTGGGCAGATTATTATTGAGAGCCTCTGTGAATGTTTTTGTGTATCTATGTGTGGGATTTGGTGGTGCAGGTTTAGTAAGTCTATGTGATGAGTGTGGTGTGGTGCAAGTGTTTACCTTCTCCTCTTGACTGACAAGTTCAGTCTCAGGTTGAGAGAGCTTAGCTTCCAGTTTGGCTGGATAACTACATCTCTCAAAGGTTGTAGTGTTGGGTGGTAGGAGGAGAGGGTTGTTAGTGTACATGAGGCAATTGCTACATTGCCCCAATATGCCCAGATTCATCAGGTAGATAGGAGAGAACACTGGGAGCTGTCCCTTGGACATGCCTGGATAATCACTATTTTCCTCTAGACAAGTGAGGAAAGTAAGTACTGGAGCAGTTTTCCTCTAAGCAACTGAGGAAGATGTGCAAAAACAATGTTAACCACTAAGTAATGAGGAAGGTTGAGTGCTGTAGTAATTTGTAGTTTATTTAGTGCTTACAACAGTTCTGAACCAGTGCTGAGCACGAAAAAGCATATTCAAGTCCTAAAATTAAGAATCTAGTTAATTCTAAGGGAAAAAACTGAAGAGCAGACTTTATGACAATGGGGATAGTTTAACTCTAGCTAAGCAGTGCTACGCAATGCGCAAACCAGCGCAAACATGGGTTTTTAACTCAGAAAGTTGAAAGCGATAGAATTTAGCCCAAAATGGCCAATAAGATTAATTTCAGAGCTGTAAGTCACGCCTCTTACAACAGGCTGCTCTAATGCTTACCCACTCTCACTGATAAGCGGAAAGACCTCCCACTACCACAACAAGGTCTGGACCACTCAGAAACACAGACTAAAGTCCTGAAACCAGCAGATCTCGGATCTGGACTATTCTAATATAAGAAAGGTTGGGAAACGAGCAGTACAGATAGTATTTTTTGTTTGTTTTTGTTTTTTTTTTTTTAGAAATTAAGCAGCAAAAAGCAATTTAAACAGTTGAAATGCACAGAAAAGGCTGTCACACTTGAGTGGGATGCCTACAGTACTAAATGCAGTTTAAATTTTAGCTTTTAAGCAGATAAATCAAGTTCACACACAGTAAAATGATTTAACAGTAAAATGCAGGAGAAATACAACAGAACCACAGTAAAAATGGCTTTTTAAAGTGTGATTAAGCTAAAACAGTTAAGAGAAAGCCAAAAAGGTACTTTGATCAGCAAAAAAGTCTCTCCTTCTTGGTTCTGGTGCTGTAGTAGTCTTCAAGATGCCCAAAAAGCATCCGCCAAGCTAAAACAAGTGCAAACCCATGCAAACATGGGTTTTTAACTCAGCAAGTTGAAAGGGATAGAAATTAGCCCAAAATAGCCAATAAGGTTAATTTCAGAGCTGTAAGCCACTCTTCTTGCGACAGATAGGCTGTTGTAATGCTTACCACTCTCACTGATAAGCAGAACGACCTCCCACTACCACAACAAAGTCTGGACCACTCAGAAACACAGACTAAAGTCCTGAAATCAGCAGATCTGATATCCAGACTATTCTAGTATAGGAAAGGGTGAGAAACGAGAAGTACAGATAGTATTTTTTTTTTTAGAAATTAAGCACCAAAAAGCTATTTAAACAGTAGAAATGCACATAAAAGGCTGTCACACTTGAGTGGGACACCTACAGTACTAAATGCAGTTTAAATTTTAACTTTTAAGCAGATAAATCAAGTGCACACACAGTAAAATGATTTAACAGTAAAATGCAGCAGAAATACAACAGAACCACAGTTAAAACTGCTTTTTAAAGTGCGATTAAGCTAAAACATTTAAGAGAAAGCAAAAATGGTACTTAGATCAGCAAAAAAGTCTCTCCTTCTCATTTCTGGTGCTGTAGTAGTCTGCAGGATGCCCAGACAGGATCCGCCAAGCTAAAACAAGTGCAAACCCATGCAAAAACAGGTTTTTAACTCAGAAAAATGAAAGGGATAGAAATTAGCCCAAAACAGCCAATAAGGTTAATTTCAGAGCTGGAAACCACTCCTCTTGCAGCAGATAGGCTGCTCTAATGCTTACTGCTTTCACTGATAAGCAGAAAGACCTCCCACTACCACAATAAGGTCTGGACCACTCAGAAACACAGACTAAAGTTCTGAAATCAGCAGATCTGGGATCCGGACTATTCTAGTATAAGAAAGGGTGGGAAATGAGCAGTACAGATAGTATTTTTTTCGTTTTTTTTAGAAATTAAGCAGCAAAAAGCAATTTAAACAGTAGAAATGCACAGAAAAGGCTGCCGCATTGCCTGATAATAGACAGTTAAAAATCACCTGTTGCTATAATTTCCCCTTTTGCATTTAAAGTAATCAGGTCCAGATATTTGTCAACATATTTAGTACTCAGTCCTAGTATCCAGTATGTATTAATCAAAGTATAATACTTCCTATTAGTTTCCAAAATAACCATGCATCCCATCTTTATCCGAAATTGTATCTATAATTCTTGGCATAGTATAAGTATTTTCCATAGAATATGAGTGCCCCTTCTCTTAGTCTTAAAAAATGAATCAGCCAGAATGGCATAGCCATTGAATGAATATTTTTGTAGATTTTTTTAATAGATAGGTTTCCTGTAGAAAGATGATCTGGGCTTTATGCATTTTGATATATTTAAGCAAAACAGCTCATTTGACATTATTGTTCAAACCATTCATATTTAATGATAAACATTTATAAGCCATTGAATATAATGTGTATGTTATTACTAACTGAAAGACCTTTCTTTGGTGTTGACTTGAAATCTATTTAAAACTTACTTATCATGGATGCATAACATATATTAAGCACTACTTTCAAAAACCCAAAACTATTTATAAACACATACATAAAACATAAAGTTTTTGGTTTAGTTAAAAACTTAACTAAACCATCCATCTACCACCTCTCAAATACCAAACAACACAAATTATCCATCTCTGCTTAGACTATAGTATAAAAACAAAAACAAAAAGCATTATGAAAGCAACTAAAGAAATCTGAATCCATGAAATATACATTAGAATGAGAGTGTCTAATATATCTGAAGCTGTATGAATATGTCACATATGATAATAGCACCTCTAATATGTAGATATGCCAGAAATACACATCAGATCAAAGTATGTATAAACATTAGAAGCTGAAAGTTAAGAAGATTGTCATTTCCAAGACTTTTTAAGAAACATTAGATAATTTAACCATTTTGTTAGTCATCTAACATTTTTCATGTAAGGATCTGTTGAATATATATATGTATATATATATATATATATATATATATATATATATATATATATATAAACACTTATTACAACACAACTATTATATTTTCCAATTTTATACACATTATTCATATGTATTAACAATATCTGTGTTGATGTCTTTCATCAGGAAGGGGGAAGAGAGAGAGAAAAAAAGGTGCCTCACAACCCTCTTTTTAGTTACTAAAGGTTTAGTTATATAACATAAGTCTGTTGTTAATATGCATAATGAGTTTTCTAATGCAGCTCCTAGTTCACTTGATGTCATTTAGTTACTAATAGTGTCATTGCATCTACAGAATGTATGCATCTAAAATAGAACATAGGTTTATAGGTAGGTACTAGGCTATTGGCCCTAGGGCTTATATAAGCCTAGCCAAAAAGGTACCCTGGCTTTCACCACCCAAGAAAATTATTTTCTTGTACCCCTGTTGAGCAGAGCCACAGAGGTGATCCCCGGGGTGAATTTCCTATTTCCCATCCAATCATAAAGATTTTTCTTTAAGAGTGCCAATGAGGAGCTTTGTTTGATATAGATAGGTATTTTGTTCCAGAGTATGGGAAGTCTCTGGGACAGGACTCTATCCCTCCAGCATGTTCTGTTTATTGTAGTGACAAGGTTTAGGTCCCTAGAGTGCGTAGCACAGAGGGATTGTGATTTCTTTAAGTGGAGTATGTCCAACAGCTCTGGGTTTGACATAGCTTTGTATGTTAGGCAGAGATTGTCTCTGAGTAGGTGATATGCGATGGAGTAAAGCTGGAGTTATTTTAGACAGTCTGCGTAGGGCATCTTTTTGAGGCTGGTAATCCTCTTTGTGAGGTATTTATGCGGCCTTTCCAGTTGTTGTAGATGTCTTATGAGGTACATACCAAAAGGGTGCTGTACTCTATAATAGGTCTAATGAGTGACGAGTAGCGGGGAACAATGACCTCTTTTTTCCTGGATGAGAAACATTTTGTGATGAGGTGTGCCACATAGAAGGATTTCCTGACTACTGTGGCAATGTGATTATCAAAAGACAGACTACTGTCCACCTGTGTCCCAAGGTCTAGGGGATGACAGTGCACTTTTTGGCATTGAGCTTAGCCCATGGCTTTGACACCATGCATCTGTCTCCGTGAGGCCCTTTTGTAGGATGTTCACATCATTAGGAGTTTCGATTATGGCTCCTAGTTTGCAGTCATCTGTGAACTTTGTTAACCAAAGACCTTCTGTTTTAGCCTGTACTTCAGAAAAGTAGACACCAAACAGGAGAGGACCCAGGACTGAACACTGTGGTACTCCACTTGTCACTGGTCTGAAGTCGGATTTGGAGTCTGCTACTTCCACATTGTGGATTCTGTCAGGGAGCCAGTCAGTTAGCAACCCATCTTGTGACATAGGGGTTTATACCTAGTTTAGTGAGTTTATCTATAATTCCAGAGTGGGGGGTGGTGTCAAAAGCCTTGGCAAGATCTAGATAGGCTGCGTGAACCACCTTACCCTTGTTTACAGCTTTGGTGACTGCTTCAAAGAAGTCTATCAGGTTTAGGAGACATGATTTGCCTTTTACAAACCCGAACTGGGTGGGGTCCAGAGTTTGGAGATTACCAATGTCTTTGCGTATAAGATCCATGATGATACATTCCATGGCCTTGCAGACCAGGCTTGTTAGGCTAATGGGGCAGTAGTTCCCAGGGTCTATGGTGGCTCCCCCTTTGTGGTGTCGGATAACTGTCGCTGTGAGCCATTCAATGGGCACAAAGCCTGAGGTGAGGCTATGATTGAACATGGTGCTTAGGTGGGGTGCCAGTTCATTCTGCAGTTCATGTAGAATGTAGCCTGGGATGTTGTCAGGTCCCATGGATGCTGTGTTCTTGGCTTTGGAGAGTGTGATTTTTACCTGTGCAGCCGTGATTACAGGAACTTTGCATTCTTTCATTATAGAGATGAGCCCTTTAGTGGGTGAGAGGGGGGGGGGTAAAGTTAGCACTGAACCTATCTGCCAGGATGTTGGAGATGTTGGCAATATCAGTTGGTTCTGTACATTTAGTGCCATTGTGCTGTAACTCAGAGCAGATCTGAGTGTTGCTGTTGAGATTCTTGACATAGCTATGCAATGCTTTGTGGCTGTCTTTAGAATCAGTGGTGATTTTTTTTCGTAACTAGCTTTGGAGGATTTTATGAGGGATCTCAGCTTCTTACTGAGGCTGATCAGGGAGTTCCTCCAATCATGGAATTTTACTCTTTTTTGCAGCAGTTTCTTTCTTCTGTTGTAGAGTTTGTTTATGGCAGGGGACCACCAGATTGTCTTTTTTTTTGGAGGATAGCATATTGGTTCTGTTAGGGATAGCACGATCCATGCACTCATGCAAGTGCTTATAAAGTGCATTTGTGTAGGATTCAGCAGTCGTGCCTCTATTGTCCATCTGCATGGGTGTTGTGACGTTTGCCACTTCTGTCTTAAGAAGCATGAAGTTGGCTTTAGAGAATTTTTTTACAGTGGTTTCCCTAATGGGGGTGGGGTGGGGTGGGATGTGGATGTCTAGGGTGATTAGCTTGTTATCGGATCTGACCAACAAGGAATTGACCTCTGGTGTGGAAAAATGGTCACCCATGTTGGTAATGACCAGGTCTAGGATATTGCTGCCCCTGGTGGGGGTGTGGATAAGTTGATCCAAGGCATTGGAATTTATGAATTCCAGAAAATGTTGAGCAAAAGATTTGGTATATGAGTAGCTTTCCCAGTTAATGGTGGGGTAGTTGAAATCGCCCATTATTAAGGTGTTGGGTTGTACCCTAATATTTTCCAGTGTATGAAGAAATGAGGAGTGGGAATCCTGGGGCATGGTGGGGGATCTGTAGCAAGTTACAATTTGGATTGTGGTCTTGCCCAGAGTAAGTTGCACTTGGATAATCTCAGATACATTATGCTGAGCAACTAGCCTGGAGGTATGGATATCCTTAATGAATATGGACTGCCTCTGCATTTTCAAAGGAGTTAAACACTTTTATCAGAACTAATTATTTACCATTTAAAGTATCTAGTGAAGGATAACAGAATGTCAAGAGAAAAGAATTCTAAGTACAACCAATTAACAAGTTCAAAATGTCAAATGATGTCATCACTGTTGTTTCCTCAAGTTGCAGTTTCATAAACTTGTTAAAAAGTATCTAAATAGGCTCATGCACAACAGAAGTTGTTTCTAGTGAAGAAAAAAATAATTTTTGGCAGGAAATTCAGATCTTGAAACTTTTAGAGTTTACATAAAGCAAAAAAAAAAAAACACTCAAGCTGCCTTGTCAGTGCATGTCATGAAGCTCCACAATGAGAACAGTCACACAGACTACCAGTTTCCTCACAAACCATCATCATGAAAAAATTAACCCTTTCATATAAAACAGCTATTTAGAAGTAACAACAGCTGCCTCAAATCAGAAATCATATTATAACATTTCAGTCATTTACCCACCAGTTAATCAGGCCAGAGAGAGAGAGAAAAAAGGAACCCAGTATATATATATATATATATATATATATATATATATATATATATATATACATATATATATATATATATATATATATACATATATATATATATATATATATATATATATAACTTATATTTAGCTATCTATAAAACACCGTTAATGTACTGTATTAATGTTTAAATGTATCTAAACAAAGAGTCTAAAACATGTAGTTAGAAATACTAATCAGAAACACCTTGTTACCGCACCACTGACCCAGTAGAAAAAAATGCGCTCTGGTATTAAGTCAAATTATACTATTATTGAAGAATTAGAAAACATACATAATTTGTAGTTATTTAAAAGGGAAAAGTATGTAAATTAATTTTAATGGGGAAAAGAGAGAGAAGGAACATTTGTAACAAAAAAAAAAGAATAGGAAGAAAGAAGAAAGAAAGGTAGAGAGAGAGAATGTTATTTAAATACTTAGTACTATATGTAATTAGAAGAAGTAGTTATAGAAAGGAAAAGAGAAAGTTAATAATAAAAATGATTCACATTACCTTACAGCATAGAGACATTCCATAATCAAATATATTATGATTCATAAAACAAAGCATTTAACATTAGAAGGAATTTAATCATTTGTCCTTTAGTTTCTTAGTTTTGTTTGCTCCTTCCTTCACAGACCATCCATTTTTTGTTGCCTGTCTCTTCAGTCTTTGGGATGACCATTTCATTTCTTCTATGTCCAACAGTGTTGTCTTCTTTTGGATAAATTCTACTACTTCTTATAGGGCATTAAAGATCTTCACTCCTTCTTTCAAGGCAATTTTTATTCTTGCAGGAAAAAGAATTTGAGCTTTAATATTGTCTTTTTTCAAGAACTTAATTAGAGGAACACACTCCTTTCTTCTGGATATGACTGTAGAGGTGTAGCCATTGTAAAATGAATAACTTTTTCACCCATCTTGATAGGTGAATTAGTCCAAGCTGATTTCAGCACTAAGTCCTTGTCTTGTGAGGAAAGAAATCTAACTATTATAGACCTGGGGTTAGATGAACTCAGAGATGAAGCTGGAATTGCCAGGCACTGATGAGCCCTCTCACTTCCAAAGGAGAGGGATTCAGGCATGTTTAGTACTGATGAAAACCACGTATTGAGGAATTGAATCATGATAGCACCCTCTTCTTTCTCAGGAATTCCATATATTCTTATGTTGTTCCTCCTTGATCTTCTTTCAGGGTCTTCTAGTTTCTCAATCAGCCTGGTGTTTTGTTTCAGAAGAAATTCATTATGATGTTCATACCTCTCAGCTATAGTGAATTATTTGTTTTTTACCGAGTTTTGGGTCCAAATGAAGGGGTGCCATGATTCCCGAGTGGCACCCCTTCATTTCCGATTTTTTCAGATACCACATTGTCAAAGCTAATGTCATCACATGCATGATAATGTCAGCTACAACAGGGCTACCAGCCAGTCACTGTCATGAACAGCCAGGTTTGGATTTACCAAAGGGTGTGTGTGTGTGTGTGTGTGTGTGAAAATGCCCCCATGTACTACACCTGGTGGCTAGAGGTATTTCAGGCTCAAACCCTCTACCTTCAGTACAGGGTAAAAAGAGCCTAAAGCCCATAGCCACCACCATTTCTGAGATTTGTCTAAATTTGTTGTGCTAAGAGTTGAGAAGAGCTATGCTGGGAAGTGAGAGCAGAATTTGAATTCCCCATTATTGGCTTTGTTGTTTGTCCAGGTTTTTTGTGCTAAGAGGTTGAAAACTATGGTGAGAACTGAATTCACTAAATTATAGCCATTAAGTTTCAGTCTTCCTATTTTGTAGGAAACTGCTGATTTGGCATAGTGGTATGTTGCTCTGACTGTAGTGCATAGGGTCCTGGTTTCAAGACTTGCCAGTAAAATGCATAGTGGTAACACATTTTATTCTAGCAACTTTCCAAAATTATACAAGCAATGGTTAAAATGTGTCCCTGATAAGTCCCTAGCCACCACCACTTGTGAGCTTTGTCCAGGTTTTTTGTTCTAGGAGTTGAGAGCTATGGTGAAAAGTGAGAACTGAATTTGTATTTCCCCATTACTGGCTTTGTTTGTCCAGGTTTTTGTGCTAAGAGGTTGAGAGCTATAGTGAGAAGTGAAAACTTAATTCACTAAATGATAGTCATTAAGTTTCAGTCTTCCAGTTTTTTAGGAAACTGCTGATTTGGCATACTGGTATGTTGCTCTGACCCTAGTGCATAGGATCTTGGGTTTAAGACTTGCCAGTGACCTGCATGGTGGTCACAACATTTTATTCTAGCAACTTTCCAAAATTATACAAACAATGTTTAAAATGTGTCCCTGGTTTTTGACCTTTTGCCCCCCAGATAAAACTGAACTTGAAAATAAGTGCGAGAAGCTGTGCAAGATGCCTATGGCTTACACTACTGTCATTCGATTTATAGTGTGGGTGTGGAAGTAGACTTTTATGATGGAAATGTTCTGAATTGGGCAGTTTTTTCATTATTGGTTCATGCATTTTGCTTCATTGCCTACAGTACAGCCTACTGAAAAAATGTTCAAACAATAAATGTAAAATGCACTCTAACAAGTGTGTAGTATTATACAAGGAATATAACTTAATAAAGTCAGGAAGGTGTATCAAAGAAAAGAACACATATATGTTTCTTGTTCTGTATGCAAGGGGCCAATGATTTGAAAACGGCCCAAAGGTAATCTTTATCCACCACTGGCCAGATGCATTTTCTTTGGATGTGGTGTGGGTTTCAATGCTATTTCAATGAATGTGAGTTTTAAGGGCAGAGAAGTTTTAATGCCAAGTCTATTTTCATTGAGACAGTATTGCTTTGTTTAGCAGATGTCAAAATAAAATCCAAATAATCATTGTAGAGGTAAAGCAGTATGTACACATTAGTGTTTATGGAAATGGGGCAAAATCACCAGGTAATGAGACATTGGAATGGCTGCAGGAGGTCAGTGGTACCATATTTTGGTCGTCTGTTCTTCAGTTTGTGTTTGAAAGTTGATATCCCACAATTCCGTTGGAGTGGGTGGGGGTTACATAATTATGTATGCAAATTAGATGTTAATCTGTGTACAGATTTGCACCTATTTTTCATGGGCCTTGTCCAGATTTTTGATGTTTCCAGGTTGAGGTATGGTGATGTTCATTTTCTGTCACTCTAGTATCTAGGTCAGTTATTGTTTCCTCTAAGACAAGAATCTCTTCAGATTGTTGTTTTACTATTCCATTTATAAGTTTCAGATGTATACTGCATTCTTGTTTGATAATATCCAATTTGTTTACAAATTTGTCCATTTTTAGTGACAGTTCTTGGATGTTTGTTATTATAAGATGTAGTTTTTTCTTCACTGCACTCTCCTGGTGTGGGTTCTTCGAGTTGCTCATCTTGAGATCTCCAGTAGAAAACTTCTTGACAGGAATAATTAAAAAATTATCTTGCCTATGTATTAATTTTTAGAAAATAATAAAGAGTTTATGTTAATCTAACTTTTAGTATACTTTTAGTTAGATTTTTCTAAAAAATAAAGCATATTTCCTGTCAGGATATTAAAATCTAAGCAGAGCTATGGATTTCTGCTGCTATCAGACTGGCATCTTGGCCCGGCCCCTCCCTCCCTTTATGGTTTTGATTATTGCCAAAGACATTTTCCATCCTCACAGTGCCTTTTTTAGGCAAAGCCAACTTGATAAATCTACCAATATAATGAAATAAGCAATTAAAAATATGAAGGTTTTACTGATCAGTGGTGGGAGCATAAACAAGAAACTCCATTCATACAAGCTCTTCTAACCCTGGATGGTTTTGACATCTGTATTGTGACTTAGACATGGTTTAAAATAGTGAAGAGCACTCCAGCTGCACAGGGCTATAATGCCTTCCACAAGTTTAGGCCAGCTGCTATGCAGGATGGGAAACAGGTGAAGATGTCTCAATCTACATCAGAACAGATTCACATCAAGGCTGGTACAGTAGCATGATGCACTAGAGCTTTTCCATGTCCAAATAACCATCATACAAGAAAACTACAACACCTGTTTACAGGCACTACAAACACTGATTATTAAACTCAATGCCATTTTCCTTGGTGATCTAAACTATTCAGCTATAGACTGGAAAACCTACTCCACCACTAGTGCACAAGCAAACAGATTCATGGACCTTCTCAGTACAAATGCCCTGGAACAATTAGTCAGAGTGCTGACTAGGGAGCATAACATCTTGGATCTTGTACTTACTATTATGGGAGCATCTTGCACCATCCCTTGCGTGTCTTCATCACTTTTTTAAATACAATCATAAAGCAGTCTCCTTTGAAATACAATTGAAAACAGAGATCCATACCATTAGAAATTTCTTTAATACAAACAAGCTAATCCTAAGTACACTTTGGCAAACATTAAATCCCCTCCATACCCAGTTAATGCCACTAAATACACAAAAACATACACCACCACACTATATCAGCATGTAGACAGCTGCATAGATGAGGCTGTACCCAATAGGAACAAGTGCAGGGCAAAGCCCAGAAACAAACCCACATGGTGGAAGCATATCACCAAGCTTTTGCAATAAAAGGAAAATAATTTTGACCAAAAGTAAGAAGAGTAAGTCCCAGAAGGTTAGAGCCCTTGTCACTGAAATAAAGAAACAACTCAGGAGCTTAAAAAAATCCAGCAAAGTCAAGTTTGAGGCTAAAATTACTACCCAAGCAAAAGACAATCACAAGGCATTTTTTTATTTATGTCTGTAATCTCAAAATGACAATGCAGTAATGCACTGAGCTGATTATCACTAATGTTGCCTCTGATAAGGCTAAAGATATATAGCAAACCTAATAGCTGATAAATTTTGCTTTAACTTTACCCCTTTCTCCCCATCTGTCTGTTCCTCAAGATATGCCTGAAACTAGCTTGCCTCCAGCTATCACACAAGACCAAGTACTAAAAGTACTATCAAAAGCTAAAAATACTGCATTGACTGGACCTGACAATATCATTGGATACATCTTAAATAGCTATAGCAAGAAACATTATTTAACTACACCCCTAACAACTCTGTTCATTCTCAGCTTTCATACAGATTTTATGCGAATGGAGAACAGCTCCAATCATTCCCCTGCATAAGGAAGCACCTTTCACAGGCCCAAGCAATTACAGACCCATAAGTCTGACAAGCTTCATATGCAGAGCCATGAAAAGAGTTACCATGGAGCTAATCAATCAGGACACAGGGAAGCTTCAGACACTGGATCCATCTCAGTATGGATTTGTCAAGGGCAGGTCATGCTTACTCAACCTGGTGGATGTTTTGAAAAGGTCACCAAAAATTGACTTGAAAACTGGCTCACATATAATATGCAGATAATCAAATAAGGGGAAGCTACCTCCACAAAGACACTAGTCACCAGTGGAGTACCCCAGGGTTCTGTGCTGGGACCTCTCCTGTTTGACTTCTACTTTTATGAAGTAAAAGCTAATGACAAAGGGCTCAGACTGGCAAAGTTTGCAGATGACTGTTTGCTAGGAGCAGTCATTGAATACCCAGATGACTTTACCATCTTGCAGGAAGGTTTGGCACACATAATTTATTGGGCCAAAATCATGGACTGAGACTAAATGCCAAAATATACATTACTATATCCTTTGGGAAGTCATGTATCCCAAAGAACTATCTCATTGACAATATACCCCTTAGAGCTGGGCTATTTGTTTGGGATTTGGCAAGCTATGGGGATAGTGACCTAACTTTTGACTAGCACATATCCATTGTTCTAAGAAAGTCCTTCTATATTGCACAGATTATAAACAAATGAATTGTGTCTAACACTAGGGGTGTCATTATCCACCTTTACTCAGCCCTCATTAGGCCAATCATTAAAAATAATGCCTCCTTTGGCATATATCTGTACAGACACATGCGGCAAATGCAATGCCTACAGAGTTACATTACTGAAAGGATACAAGGTCTAAATAACATGTCCTACAATGACTGACTCAAAGCCCTATGCTATGCTTGATATCTTGCACACTGCTAAAAGGTGACCTATGTCTGCTAAACAAGGCATCCTCTGACCCATGGTGGATTTGCTGCATATCAGCAAGTCATATGGCATCAGAAATACTCAACCTAAGGATCTATACCTCTTATGCAACATCAAAAGAAGGGTTTGGAGGGACACATACATCTTGCAGAGGATACTGCTGCTGTGGAACAGACTTGACATCCACATAAAACAAAGTTCATCCCTGTCCATATTCTAGCACAAATTAGATCTATGGATGGGGATCAGAAAATGTACCCCAGGACTGCCCCCTGTACTACTAATAGACAGAGATAGCTCCTAAATGCTTTATCCTATGCATCTGTTCCCTCAAATTAAATATGGTATTATCTCAGTTATTCTAGGGCGGCCACGGTGGTGCAGTGGTTAGCATTGCTGCCTCACAGCAAGAGGTTCTCCGGTTCGATCCTCGGCTGGGGTGCCTTCTGTGCGGAGTCTGCATGTCCTCCCTGTGGTCGCGTGGGTTTCCTCCGGGTGCTCCGGTTTCCTCCCACATCCCAAAGACATGCTGCAGGTGGATTGGACACTCTAAATTGGCCCTAGGTGTGCGTGTGAGTGTGCCTTCTGTGGAAGGTTGGGCGCTGGGCTGGCAACTCGACACCGTAAAACTCCACTGCCATTCAATGTGCGGACAGGTGATCCGCTGTGGCGACCCCTAACCGGGATAAAGCCGAAAGAAGAAGAAGATTATCTCAGTTATTCTAATAGGTGATAATATATAATTACCGACCATGGGATGGGTAAGGTTAATCTATAAGCAAATCAGATAGGTTAGTTTGAACAAAAAAAGGGTAATTGTCTAGGGTTAAAATGTTCTGCATAGTACTTACCTATGAACCTGCAGACTTATGTAAGAGGATGACGTGTAGATACAACTTCTCACACTATTTTGATACACTTATTTAGAATGCTGTACACATTAACTGAAATTATCCTCACATTATCCTTTTACCTTTTTTAACTTTAGGTGAATTATTTTTTATTTTCTCTTTCTTACTTTCACTCTTTCCAGTACTGAATTATTGTTAAACTGTTTCTTCTCTTCCTCATCCTGCCCTTCTTAATTAAATTGTTCATCTCCTAGTAATTTTAGTGTGTTCCCAGATTTAACATATTCCTCTTGCATCTCTATCTGGACATCAATTTCATTTTCATGAATTTGGCTTTCTCTTTTCTTTGCAATGACTGCTATTTCAGTTTTTCCTTTTCCTTGTCTTCAGTATTTATATTTTCTTCCTAAAAAGCAACTTTTACATCTAGTATACTTCTTAACACAGTTTCTATTATTGTGGCCACATCTCCACAGTCTTTACAACCTAAATCAGGACAACTGTAATTTTACCTAATTTACCACATTAAAAACAATATTTTGGTTGCCCAGTATAACAAATTACACTTTTTCTACTATTAACATCAAATTGATTATTTGCATGCTTTGAATGGCCATTAATAGCAAACAAATCCACCAGTCCTTTCCATCCCTCAGCCCAAAGTTCCACTATATCTTTAAGTTTCCATAATTCTTTTTAGAATATGACAATATTTATGTGATTCTTTCCTCATATCCTCAATACTGTTCTAGTAAGAGAGAATCTCTTAATCATATTTTTAATTTATTTAAGTACATGTCATATAACTGAAAGTTCAACCATGGTACAACATTATGGTCAACAACACCAACACAAACCTTGAAAAAGATACAACCACGAAATGAATGGAACACAAACCGCTTAATAATAATCCTTTCTTTATTCTAGCGCCTCGGTGAAAAACACCTTCTTGGAATAACACATTCACCATAAGAATTTTATTTATACTCATCACAAACACTAATTAACACATAATTCATTAGAAGACAATTATCTTAAAGTACACCTCCAATTTAGTTCACTATTAATACCCATAAGAACCAATGTATTAAAATTCAGAATATAAATACATTAAACAAACAGTTTAAAAATCACTGGATAACAGCCTCACACAAATGTGTGATAGAATGGTTACAGATTTTATTAGAAAGGGATGAAATGAAACATAAAAAAACTGAAACAGGAACTTGTTACTATGTCTAATACAATTACAAATGCAATGAGTACAGTTAATGTTGATAATTTTCTTGGTAAAATAAAACAAAATTAAGTGCTTTGGAGACTGAGTTAATTAACTGCAAAAAGAAAATATTATTGAGAGACGTTGGTGATTATGAAAGGGGGCAGGCTTTCATGATGTCATCTGGTCAACGCAAAGGTAAAATACAAAGACGATATGGTAGTCAAAACAACAAAAAAAAATGTCAGTTTCGTTTACCTCAACAGATGAAGCAAGTTATAGTGACACTCATGAGAGTTCAGGAGAAAAATATCCCCCCTTGCCATGCCCACAACAGCCAAGAGAACATGAAAATCGGTTTTGTCACGATGAGGAGCAGCAATGACAGGGACAGATGCAGAGTAGAGGCAATGGGTATAATTCCAATGCACCAAACAAAAAGGACTTTAGAAATGGAAAATTTAATAGTAAGAAATTTAAATACGGTAATAAATGATTTAAATGTATGTGATGTTGCGAACAATGTAGTGAATTTATCGTCTTGTGAGTTAACATAGGAACAATTTGCAGTTTTAAATTTAGGCTTAAAGTTTATCCCTACAGTTTTACCATATATGCATGTTTTCAAACAGGAAGTTTTTAGATTTGTATGTAAATTACACTTGAAGTGTTTCTTTTCTAACAAAATGTGTTTGGATGATAAAGAAAAAGGTGATAATGAACAACTTTCAGATGAAAGTTTTTTCTCTTGTGATGAAGAAAATGAACAAATGTTTGAAAGTGATTCTGAAATTGTTAGTGCATATTGTCCAAGCCTTCCTAATGCAAATAAATTCATGCCTCCTTTCCAGAATCAAAATATATCGCATTTTTGATTCAATGGTTAATTTTGAAGGCAATAATATTTGTGAAGAAATATCTAAAGTCAAAAATTCTATTAGTTATAATTTAACTTTTAAAGAATGGAAGGCCTTAAAAGAACTACAGGGAAGGAAGGAGCTGGTAATTAAACCAGCAGATAAGGTCAATAAAATTGTAATAATGAGTGCCATTCAGTATCATAAAATGTGTTTGGGACATTTAAGGGAACAAGAAATATATGAACATAGTGAAATTAAATGTTTTAATGAAGCCATGGATAAATATAAAACATTGCTACAGAAGGGTGTTCGTATTGGTTATTTTTTTAAAAAGGATATAGAAGGCAAGCTAAATTGTGATGCTAGTGATCTAGCCGTATTTATTTGCTTGCCTAAAATCCATAAAAATTTAAGTGAGCCTCCAGGAAGACCAATAGTGTCGGCATGTAATTATTTTTTACATAATATGGGGCTTTTGTTACATGAAATATTATTTCTGTATGCACAGAAAACAGTATCATATGTTCAAGATAGTTTAGATTTTTTGAGGAACATTAAAAATATTGAGTGGAAAAAAGAAATGTTTTGGATTGTGTTAGACATTTAAAGTCTCTACACATTGATTAAACATAATGACGGTTTGTCTGCCATTGCATTCTTTTTAGGTGATAACCCTTTGTCTGCCTTTACAATAGAAATGGTAGATTTTTGTTTACAAAATAATTTTTTTCTGTATAATAATGAAATTTATAGACAGAAACAGGGCACTGCTATGGGGGCTCCTTTTGCCCCCATGTATGCCAATTTATTTATGTCATATTTTGCAATAATTTATTTATTTAAACAAGAATTTGTTAAATTCTATGTTAAACATTATTTTCATTATACAGACAATTTAATTTTTATTTGTGAAGGAGGGGCAGAGAAGGTAAATCAATTTGTAGAATATATACATAATCAATTTGAGCTGTCTTTTGATGGATTGCAACAAGGTAGCAGGGTACATTTTTTGGATCTAGAATTGGAAGGCAAAGAGGATGGCACAATTATAACTGGAATACATAGAAAATTCATTGATGGTAGTCAATTTTTGCATGCTTCCAGTTGCCATCCCACCTCATACTTTGAATGCTCTTCCATATAATGAATTCTTAAGGTTATCTAGATTATGTAATAAAGAAGAAAATTTGATAGAAGAGATGTATAAATCAGCAAAAATAATTATTAATAGAGGCTACAATCCTGCTATGGTGAAAAGAAGCAATACATAACGTATTTGATAAGGGTAAGAATGCAAGGGACAAAAATAGAGAGAAAAATAATATGATCTGTAAACCAAATATCTTAACTAGAGAACAGTCACACCAAATTTATTTTGTTTCTATGTATAATATTAAAACCAAAGAAATTACTGATATGCTGGAGCACTATTGGAAATTTTTGATACAAGATAACTTCCTGGCAAAGATATTACCAAGACATCCCTCATGGTCATATGTCCGGGGGAGAAATATAAAAGGTATGTTGGTTCATGGGTTATTTACTTTACCAGATGTAACATTAGTGAAAGCACCAACACAGATGGGGACTTTTAAATGTGGGAGATGTCCGATTTGTTCACATATTGTTAGAAATTTTGAAAAGGTGAATAATGTTCCATTCACATGTAGAGATAGATATACATGTGAATCTAAAGGAGTAATATACATTTTGACTTGTCCATGTAATATGTTTTATGTGGGAGAAACTAAAAGAATGTTCTGTACAAGATTTATGGAACATATTAAGGATATAAAAAACTGCAAACAGGAAAAGGTGATTGCTGCTCATTTTATGTCGATGTACAATAGTGACTTTTCACTATTGAAAGAAAGTGTTTTAGAAAAAAATAATTGTTTTTATATTAGTGATGATGTTTTGAAAATGAAACTTTTATATAAAGAATGTATTTATATTCTGCAATTTAATACATTGGTTCTTATAGGTTTTAATAGTGAACTAAATTGGAGAAGTGTACTTTAAGATAATTGTGTTCTAATGAAGTAATTATGTGTTAATTAGTGTTTGTGATGAGTATAAATTAAATTCTTATGGTGAATGTGTTATTCCAAGAAGGTGTTTTTCACTGAGGTGCTAGAATAAAGAAAGGGTTATTATTAAGCGGTTTGTGTTCCATTCATTTCGTGGTTGTATATTTTTCAAGGTACAACATTAGACTACTTTTCAAAATTAGTTAAGACTTGTTGCAGCACTGTCTCAGTTTCGAAATTCAGATCACAAATAGAATCACTGGAGAAATGAATTAATGTTCTTATCTGTAGCATGACCATCCCAAGTGAAGCAATTACATCTTTACACACACACACACACACACACACACACACACACACACACACACACACACACACACACACACACACACACACACACACACACACACACACACACACACACACACACACACACACACATCCTCCAGTGAAACAAAATTTCATCAAGCCCTTACTTTCTTCAACAATTATTGATGCAAATGTAGGTTCCACATTTCTACAAGAAAATCTCACATCCACTATCAGTCAGATTCATAATGGTCATGTGGAGAGCAACAAACAGCAATACTGTGAGTTTAGCACTAGTCTAAGAATAAATGTGCTGCATAAATGTGAACAGGGCTGTAAGGTATGTAACAGTGCATTATTCACTGAGTGTCTATATAGCACTGGGAAGTTCTATATGACAAACTGGTAAAAACAAAGACTAGCACTTACAAATTGTTCACAGACTCTAGCTGTCACATACCACTAAGCCCACATATAGGGCAGCTGAGGCTATAAGCTAAAGTGCAACTATCATTTCTGAACCCAAAGAAAACTGGATAATAGTTATGCACATAGGGAAAAAGTGTGCATGAACACAGGTCTGCATCTGTTGCCTGGTCATAGAGTAACAAATTTAGAAAGGGTGGAAAGACATCTAAGAAAAATTAAGAGTGAGAGTATAAACTACAGTATTATGGTAAATGAAAAGTTAATTACTGATAACATGGTTTTGGCTGATATGTTCTTAACCCTTATAGTTGGTACATCAAAAAATAAGTATGACTATGATAATATTGGTTTTGAGTTACTAGATGATTATCCAAATTTAATAATATTGAGAAAATACTTGAGAAAATTAAACCTGGTTTAACCACATCTCTGGGAGTTAAATGGTTACATTTGGAAATATAAATTTAAATATCAGTTCCTGGAATTGTTGTTTTAGTTCTGAAGAAGTTAATTTTGCTCTCTGTTGGATGAAAAGCAGTATGATAATTTGGTGCTTAAACTATTTGAATTAACAAAATATTTTTAGTTTTACATTTCTTGGCTTCAAGTCTGGAGTTGGTTATGCCTGCTGCTAGCCCCCTTGGTAGATTTACTAGTTATTTTACAATTCTTGGAAATCTATTGTTATGACTATGTTCTACTGTTTAGAGCATCTTTTCAAAAAAATAATTGGAGGAAGGTTTGGTTGTGCCTATACCCAAGAGGGTGGCTCAAGTTTGACTGAGAATTACAGAGCAATTAGTTTGACTAGTGTACTATATAAATGTTTTGAGAGGCCAACATCAGAATATCTAATAAAATTATTAAGTAATAGCAGGGATTATTCCCAGCATGACTTTGTTCAAGGATACTTTTGCTTAATGAATTTACTTTATTTTTTACCAACCAGTTATAGAATGCTTGTATAAGTGTAAGCCAGTTGATGTGGTCTATCTTGATATGGCAAGGTCCTTTGGTACTATTTAAGCAATAACCCAAGGCTGGTTGTGGGTAATCCAGGATTTACCCACAGTTGGTGTGACCTGGTCATGAGGGCTTTGACCTCATGACCAAACAAAGCCAACCGTTGGTAAATCCAGCATTGCCCACACCCAGCTGTGTGTTATTGCTGTTATACAATGACATTATTTAAGAAAAAAATACTTACTTTTCTTAAATAATGTCTTTGTATAATGCCTCCATAGTGCTCTTTCACATTTTTTCTGGTGTCCTGGGGCTTTTTCCTATGTACTGCACATGTGTATGGGACTTGTGTTCCATGCTTATGCAGTACATAAATGCTGTGCAAAGTTAGCAATGCAGAAAGAAAGCCCTCCATTGCTTTGTTTTTCTTTTTTAAGAATTTTTACGTTTGGGAGAGCCAGAACAGCCAAACAAAAGGATAATTAGGTAAGTTTGTTTAGTTTTGCAGAATGTACCTGATTATCCTTTTATTTTTGTCTGTGTCATCTTCCTCATTCATTTGAGGTCTTCTGTTTTCTGTTTCTGGTCAAAAAAAGAAAGAAAAGTAAAAGCATTATGAGATATACTAATGGGAAAAAGTCCAGATGACTGGAACTTTTTCCATTGGTATATTCTTGGATTTACAATGGGTATGCTGGTGGGGCTAGCCAATCAACATGCTTGTTTTTGAATATTAATGTCCAGTCTTTGTATAATCCACATTATAGAATAATTGAATTGTAAATGGATAATAGTTTGAATCATTATGTACTGATATGGAGACAAAACAGGTTAAGTTATAGATCTTGTATGGTAAAAATGCTTAATTATGGCATCCCTCAAGGTTTTCTGGTGGGGCTAGTCACTTTTGTAAATTTAAGGCAAGTTTTTGAGGTTCTGATAATGTATAGTCATATAAATATGAGGATGATTCGAAGGTTGCTTCAATGATAACATGTATAAATGATTATTATGGATTACAGGGATATTTGGTTAAATTATTTCCATGGTCCATTTCTAATTATATAAAATTTAATATTAAAAAGATGTGTGCAATGCATTATGAAGATAACTCTTATCCTTATGCTATTAATAATTGTTGAATAGGGGAGGTAGACATTGTATGGGATTTGGCTATAAACCTTGATAATTATGTAAATTTTGATGTGCATCTTTTACAGACTATTAGAAGGTGTTACTATGTGGTCAGGAACATATTTATAACTATTATGAGCAGCGAGAGGAAGTGTTATTACTTATATGTAAGCCAACAATAAGAACTATTATGGAAGATGATGCCCCTGTTTTTATGTATAACTACTGACAACTTGAAAGATTGGAAATTATTCAGAAATATTGTAGTAGACAGATAAAACAACTGAAGGGAATGTCATTTAATAAAAGGCAAAATTAATTATCTCTGTACTCTGGTAAGTATAGATTAGTGAGGAGAGAGGTCATTGTAATTCATAAATATTTCTTTGATAAAATTATAATGTAAGTGTTATAATAAATAAAGGCAGTCATCAGGTAGATACCAGGAATAACAATCTTTCTTTTAAATTAACATTTGTTAGAAGTAAAATTTTACAAAATGTTTTTCATTTTTGGACAGGCATGCTATGGAATATGATCAAACTATAATTCAGAGTACTGCCGAAATGGGATATTTTAAGAAAGAATTAGATGTTTGGATGGGTGAAGAGTATTTTTTTCTAGGATGACTGGCTGAAAACTCTTTGAAGGCTTTTCTAAGCTCAGAGTTTGTTTTTAGTACATTGAACATTGAAAAAAAAAAAACAGTATAAATGCTAGGAACTTTAAAGACAAAACATGGAGGTAACAAATAAAATATATTACAAGAATGGTGGCACCATATAATTTGGATGCACTCTAGAGCCAAAATAACATTGTGTTAATCTGTAGAACACCAAATACCCAACACTATCACAGACCAACAATGCATATAAAACTCAGAACATGTTTTGCATCAAGATGCTCAAACATTTAAATGTATAATGATCAGATACACCATGCTGTGCTGTAAAGTACGCAGCCTCAGTGACAGTACATAAACTCCTACCATGCAATTATGCCATCAAAAGAAGCAGAATATCACAATACATCCCATATCTGTGTACAGATAAGAGTAAGCAACAGCTGTACACAAGAGGAGCTGGAAAGTACATGGGTTGTAGCCAAGAGTCTAGCACTGAATCATACCATAAATGTAGATTTATGCTGAAAGGAAAAAGACCATACAACTGTAGATTGTGAAAACACATGGGAGAACACCAATGAAGGAAATCACAGCTAGAACATAACCAAAAAGTGTATTATGTGTATCTCCATTCACGTAAACTCCTAGACATTTTCACAGCTGAATTTGAATCCCAGAGAGAGATAAATTGCTTGACTGAGAACAGTATTTTGCATATGTTAAAACAGTACGTGAAATCACATACATTAAATGATAGTTGTCAGGAAATTAAGAGAAATGTTTAAAAACAAATAGCACACCCCTTTGTAGGCTAACATTAATTTTCTAGCTGTTTAAGCAGCTACTGTTGAAGTACAGCCATCAGTTTGGTTTTGAGTTCTGTTAAGTATTCTGTTAAGTAACTCTGTATTTGTGAATGTAATGCATTGTGCCAATCGCATAACATATAGAATGGCCAGCCAAAACAAATACAGTCATGACTGAAAATGTTTTCAATATTCATGACTGGAGTGATGTCTGCTAAACTTCCAAGTTACAGAAACATTATATAGTCAAATATTGACTTAGCCTCTAAGTGAACCTGATGAATCAGAATCACTAATTTGTGATACTAGTCATTTGCATAACTATAGTGAGTCCTAAATGAACTCCTTTGCAGTTTCTGTATGCTGAAAACAAGGGAATGATATCTGCAAAAACTGACTGTAGTGCTCCTGGACTCATAGAAACAGCCAGGATTAGGATCTGATTCTAGAAAAGAAGATTCTAGAAAATTTTAATTTATCATTTATGTAAAAAATGAAAACAATTATTCATACATTTACACTGAAAAATAAACATTGAAAACTGTTGTGTTCTTGGAGGCATCCCATTTTAGTTTTTGCATTCAAAATCAAGTTGTTATTTTTTTGTGTTTTCTACAACCTATACTATAGTGAATATTATTAATAAAGCACTCTGAAGGAAACATTCTAGGCTGGTTGATGTTAATATTTCTCTAGAAACAGTTGTAAACAATGAATTAATCATATGAAGTAAAATATTACAAATCAAGTACAAATCAAGAATACAGAGTGAGCACATTCTGCTTGCCTGATGAGTATAAGGGATTGTATGATCAGTAGGGAACCAACTGCTCCAAAAGTTAATTCAGAGGAGACCTAGATCATGTAGATTCTGCACTACATGCCTAGTCATGTAGATTGTAGTATGATAACATCAGGACTATGTGTTGAACCCTGTAGGCAACCAGCACTTACCCTATGAAGAACTGATCTGCTATAATTTCTAAACGTATTGTTCAATCACACATGATCAAGAACGTGGCTGCTACTCTAAAATAAGTACTTTTGCAGGATGACAAGTCCTCCACACCCAAAAACCTATTTGTCCTAACCCCAATGTCACATAGCAGCATATGGAAAGACAAAACTTCCTATGAAAATGCATAGCAGTCTGACACATTTAGCAATAACAACCTGCCTAAGGATTTGTACTTCAAACTTTGATAACAAATACTTTTGTTCAGTTAGTTTGAACAATTGCAACCCAGCTAACTAGTCCTTGATCACATATGGGGCAAGGCAACAAGCCAATACAGTTTAATCACCACAAGAGAAAATTTTTGTTTAGTAATTATTACCTGACAAAACATGAAGGATGGGGTTCTGTCCATATCACAGGTACCTCTGATGACCAATGTAAACCACAAGGTAAATGGAACTGTTATCCATCCATAAAAAAAATGTTATGTTTCATTCATCCAGTTATTTCTTGGGATTAGCTGGCCAGGCCTCTCAGTGGTATTCTGGAAGGCAAGCCTACCACAGGATTCAGCAAGCTCTGCATGGTGTGCAGGAATAGTGTAAGAGCCGCTGCACCCAATATGGCCACAGAGCAATCCAGGAACAAGCTCCCGGCATGTGCATGAGCGCTTCTACACTATTCCTGCATGGACACCACTGCTATATGCTAATCACCGCATTTGCAGGTGAAAACCATGCAAATGAGGTGAATCAGGGATCCAAGAAGCAAGCAGGCATCTGTGCAGGAATAGTGCAACCTGCAGAAACGTATTCAGTTATTAACCGAATACATTTCTCCAAATTGCAAAACAGATACATGACAGCTCCAAAGAAAGCATGTATTCAATGGAGTAGGCATGCCAATGACTAAATATATGGCCATTGAGATGATAGATAGTTGCAAAATTATAAAAAATAACTTTTATTTTTTTTGGGACGATTTTAGACGTTTAACGGTAGGGTAGTGGTCTGCAAACCGGATCAAACCGAAAATAAGAAAAAAGTGGAAAATAAGCTTTTAAACCCAAATCTGCATTTTGCCATGATAGTCAAAGGCATGCATAAAACAATAATACCAGGGAGTAGTGGTTGCTAAGGGGGAAGGATGAGTGTGAGTGTGGTAACTATGAATTAGCATTCTCTTTTATGCAAATGAGGGGATTGATACTGAATCACAGATTTCCTCTCAGTGTTAATTTGCACCCAACCATTTAGGTGCAGCAATATCTAAGAGCTGAATGACTTCATAAGGGGGTGTGTCATGGTTGCTGTAACCTCATTGGAGCTCTGTGGCTCGTGTTTGCCCTTAGCTAAGCACAGCTAAGGAAGGGGGTGTGTCAGATATTCCTGAGCACTGTGTACACAGTCTAAATGGGTGTGCATGCCGCGCACTGGGTTTTAAACCATGAGTTTTCTATTCACATCTGAGCACTGGGTATGTGTGGTGCACCTCTGGGCTTAAACAGGAAGCCAATGGGAAGGAAAAACAGCAGTAGGAAGGTAATTAAGGAGAACTAGCAAAGCTGGCAGGTGGAATGTATCAGAATCAGCCAAATACAAATGCAGCAGCCCAGCACACTACTATAAACTATGCAAACACTTTTCAGATTGTTTTTTGGAGAAATAGCAGTAGGAAGGCAATCAAGGAGAACTAGCATAGCTGGCAGGTGAAATGTATCATAATCAGCCAATTACACATGGAACAGCCTAGCACACTACTATAAACTATGCAAACACCTTCCAGTCTAGCTTTTCCCACAAACTCTACACCACTGGTGTACGCAGACAGGGAAATTTTACCTGACAAAACTAACAAAATGTTAGGGGCTGCTGACACTCTCATACATCAATATGTGCAAGAGGATGAGAGTGGTGAGAATGTGAATGCTGACAACCAATCCACAGTGAGGAGAATTAGAAGAGTGTAAAGACCCAGAGTAACCTACCAGGGGCTACATGAGCTGGAGATAGTGCAGCACTAAAGGGTGGACAGGGACATTCTACAACAAATTATTGAGCTGTGCCGGCCATGCCTCAAACACAGAACTAACAGAGGGAAACCCATCCCAGTGGATACCAAGGTATGTGTAGGCTTAAGAATACTAGCCATAGGTACCTTACAAAGGCCAACTGGGGATATCATGGGGATCTCACAGGCATCAGCATCCAGAGTATTCCCCCAGTTCCTGGATGCCATGTCAGCACATGCCTGTGAGCACATATATTTACTCAACACCGTGAGGCATTGACCAGCAATATGCATCTCTTCCACCAAATAGCAGAATACCCTGAGGTAGTGGGTGCTATAGACTACACGTGCATACACATCAAAGCACCACCTGGAGAGCAGGGTAAGGTCTACATTAACTGCAAGGGTTTCTCCTCCATCAACTGCTAGGTCGTGTGCAATGCCCAGGGCATTATCTTGAATGTGTGTGCTGGCAGCCCTGGAAGCTATCATGACTCCCACATCTGGCATATGACACAGTTGCACCAGTCATTTGCCACTGGGGACATCCCATATGGCCACCTAGTGGGGGGTGCTGGTTACACACTGGAGCGTGGGTAATGACACCCATCAGAAATGCACACACACCTGAACAAGAACTTCATAATGAGGCACACGCACAAACCAGAATCAAAATAGACCGTGTGTTTGGGATGCTCAAGTCATGGTTCACTGCTTGGACATATGCAGTGGAGCCTTGCAGTACTCTCCAGCTACATGTACACAAATGTTCATAGTATGTGCCATGCTACACAGTATGATCCTGCGGAAACAGCTGGAGCAGGAACAGCATGGGGCAAGGCCACACAGCCCTCCACCATTGCCAAGGCCATCACAGATACAGAGTGGCTCAGAGGAGGAGCTACCTGAGCTTAACCATGTAGGCAGAAGGAGGCATGCCCAGTATGCACAGACCTTGGTAAAGAGACAATGCATAGCGCATACACTGACATGGTAGGGACCTAGGGAATGACACCTCTCTCTGACTCACACATACAGTATAAGGGATGCCAAACATGAAACTACCTGTGCTTTACCATGCATAGGGAGTGTACTATGTGCATCTGACATAGTCAGCCCTCCAGCACCATCCTCAATACTGGCACAGACACAAGGTAAGTCAGTCTTCCTATCAATTGCTGAATAGAGTAGTATGTTCTGATAGTTGTATCTATGGCATGGATATGAGCATGCAAGGGAATCAGGTGGCTGAATGGGATGGCAGCATATAGTGGACACCTATATGGACACCATGAAATCCATAACAAATACTGCTGTCAACATACTAGGCAGTACTAGACAAGGTGACAAATCCCACTGCAATACATCCCGTGGCCTAAATATGTGTCTATAGGACACACACATGTTTGCCAGTGTGTCTCACATACCCAACACCAGCCTCTGCCAGCAGGACAGGTGTAGATGACCATAAAGAAAGGCTGGGCTAAGGCATCCAATTGACGGCAATGGTTGACAGCCCCTCTCCAGACCTACACAGACAGACTACAACAGGTCTGGCAGTTGAATGTCAGTTCTGAAGGGTAAGAAGTCTGAAACTGAAATGTAGGTCAATAAAACCTAAGATCTGTACACTACTGATATACCTCCAGTCTGCATGATAGGTCAGAATACAAAATGAAATGGAAGCCAACAGATTGCCTGAAATACCAGTACAGTCATAGCAAATGTTTAAAGTCATCAGGTGTGCACCCTCCCCCACAATCCCATGTAGAAATGCAATAACATGTAAGTGTGAGATGTAATAACAGTGGAGCACAGATTACTTGAGCTGGCCCAATCTACAAGATAGATTGTTGCATGTGTACAATATGCAGGGGTCCATGTGTTAGATAGTCGTGTGTTCAATATTGTGTGGAAGTGGTCAGCTTTTAGGCATGGAGGGCTGTGTGTTGGTGGCCTATGGGCAGTACTGTGGATGACAGGCCCATGTTCTGACAACTTCAGTGCCAACCAGAATGCTTCTCAGCAATACAGATGTCAGCAGTCATCCATACTCACTGTCCAGATGTCAATGTCTTCCACTGTCTGAAAGATGGACATGCCATGAATGTGGGCCCAAACATATGCACAGTACACAGGTGGAAGTACCCTAGACAGAGTGCATAAAATGTAACTGTCAGCTGCACACAACTTTAGAATTGTACATACAGGTTAGCAGCACATTAGTTGTCTGTCTAATATGGAATACTGATGTAGTCTGGACAATCACTGGCAGACCACAAAAGGCACATTTATGAAGTAATGAGAGACTGCCTATGTCCCTGCATAAGGCAGCATAAGGGGAATGTCCAGGTATATCTGTGAGTCAGCTGCAAGTAGCTTCCATATCATACATGCACTCACTTCACCCCACCAGCAGCCACAGGTTTATCACAGGGGATATCCTTGCTGTTGGGAATGAGTACAGTATGACCTCACTTCTGTATGGGAATACCCACAGAATGCAGCATGCTGAAGAGGTGTCTTATGCAGGTGTGTCCCTAGCTGTAAGCAGCTCCTGCATGCATCCGGACCAATGGGTCAAAATATACAGAAACTATTGCCATTAACACCTCAAACACTTACCCTGTCACCCCAGGGGAATCCACTGGCTCGCAGCCTGGGAATGTAGGAGTGACAGAATGCACTGGCCTGCTACAGATGCTCTGCATTACTATTAAATGGCCTACAGTCTTCTGTCAAAGGCCTGTGCCTCACCCATACTGCCAATGTATGGTATCCCAAATAACAAACTAACACAGTCAACAGAACACAAATGCAAGGCCATATTGACAAATCCCAGTAGCATGCCCCCCATGTCCTACTGCATGAACTGGGGGCCAATCCATAAATACTCCTGTGATGACGGGTCAACTATAGGGAAACTCTGATGTGTGTGCATACTACCCCTGCCTACAAACCCAGTAATGGGTGGCTACAAACCTGCTCGTAAACCACAATGTGAAGGGGAACTGACCAGATATATGAGCCCTGCCTCTGGGTAACCTGGGTAAATCTGTACAGCCGAGAGGTATGGCCACAGCAGGATATGGCCATTCTGTTAAGTTTATATATGTACAACAAGGGTATCCTCAGCCGCCATACTACCAAGGTGCTGGACCATTTACACAGACCCATCAGCAAATGTCTTTAGCTACCCTTCCACAATGGCAGGAGTGTGCAAGAATGTGTAGGCTATGGACCATTACACCAGACTCAGCTTCATTCATCTTGTATTTCCCAGTAAATAACTGTGAGCAAATAATTATATCTGTCAGTAGTCGATGACATAATACATCACAGTGTAAAACAGTACATATGTCTGAATATCTCTGCTAACACCAACCATATAACACAAGCAGCACAGATAGCAATAGTTACAGTATCCCCCTATCTGTCGCCCATTATGACTCCATATTGTTAACCTATCTACAGATAACCTGCAGAAACAGGTTGCTATCTGTGGGTTGAGAACACCAAACCCTGGACTGGAGTACAACCCTACCTGGAATGGATTAACACACTCAATACAGAAGGACATGCTGAGCATGCTGTTACACTTAGAGAAATGAAGCCCATGCCTGAAAACACAGTGGACTATACATATCTGTCATTTGCAGATGTCTGTGCACACACACCAAACTGAGGTCTATATTAGAGCATCGAAATTTCACAATTTCGAATGTTCTAATATCGAACCCTATTCAGCGAACTCTGACAACATCAAACATGCATCCTAGGGAAAAAATTCTCTGTTCTGAAATACATACACACAACACAAGCACACCAAACAAACAGCAATCCACACACATACACCTAAAATCTTACAGCTATCCCTACACAAAACTGTACAAACACCACTAACTATCCACTTACCTTAACCCAAACCATAACCCTAAGGTCCGTCACTATCGCACACTCACCTAACCTGCCCTAACCCTCACGTCCACACAATCACACACATACCTAACCCACGCCCTAACCCTAACTCACCTGACCTGCACCCAATCACACACTTACCTGAACCTGACCTGTAACTTTCCACCACAGCGCTGAAAATAGTGAAATGACAGAAACGGACAACTGAATTTCCCTAGGAAAAAATTAAGTTTTCTGTCATTTCGCTATTTTCAGAGTTCACTGAATAGGGGTCAATATTAGAACATTCAAAATTGTGAAATTTCGATGTTCTAATATAGACCGACCAAACTGTACATCATTTATTACTGAATGAAAGCGCTTAACTTGATTTGTTGGCTTGGAGATATTTTTCGTGATTGTTTGGAGGAATAAACATTTCATATTTTGGTACCATGGTTTGGCTTGGACTTCACTGTGCAACGGGACTCACCGTGGTCCACTCTCACCTTTGCCTTTGGCTGTGGAATTCTGTTCTTGTTTTTTTCCCTGGCTTTTGTTGAGCTGTGTTCTTAGCTTTTGGTGCTATGGCTGAAGGTGCAGATTCTGAATAGTTTCTAGATACACCTACGGTGTTCAAGGACACCGTGAACTCTTCTGATAATTCACCCGTGACACGGGGTGAATTTAAACAAGTTTTAGCCCTGCTTACACAAATCATGGATTCCATCAACAACCAGACCGCTGAAGCTAGCGTGGGGTTACCAGGTAATGAACAGTTACTGGAAAGGCCACGGGGAATGTGTAGAACATTGAACATGCCCACTACTATGGAGGACATTGAATAAACGACCGGAGCCCAGGTTGCGGGGCATATGCAATGTTCACCGACGAGGACTGGTTTTAACAGAAGTTTACAGAAGGTCCGAACGGACAACAATTGGAATTTCTCTAATTTTGAGTCCTGGACAAGCAAGCGTTTTAACTTCAATGAAGGTACTGTTAATATTGTGGACAACAACTTGGACATTAATTTCAGTAATTTTAAAGACAAACTTTATGCCTTGAAGTCGAACCAATTAGAGACTGATTATCTGAAGGAATGTGTTAATGTTAACCGAGTCCCGAAAGGGCTCCGAGTTTTTAAATTCCCTAACAATGTTAAGCCGGGTTCAGCATTACATCAGCATCTTTGTGAGATTTTTAACAAAACTGGCATTGAGGTACTTAATTTGATGATCAGGGATTATGAGGCGAAGGGAGAGGGTTTGCTGAAAGAATTGCACAAATTACACCAAAATGTTTTGAATGACAGTTTGTTCAACAGTGTGAAAAGAAATTATGACAATGTTTTTAATGAAGTAGATTTATTTTGTATGAAAGTAGTTGAGAGAAAGATGAAGAAGTTAGAGAAGGACTTAGTTGAATAGAGGGAAGGGAGACCTTACCCGATAGCTAAACACACTGTGATGATGAAAGAAATGGGCAACATTTTCCCTGAAGACATGGATGATTATCATAACAACAATTCTAGTAACTTAGACAGGGGTCAACCGGTTTTGAGAAGGAGTGAGAGATTAGCTGAAAAAGAAAGGAAACAATCATTCTGGGATTTTCAGTATCACGGGGGGGAGGGGGGAGACAGATGAACAGAGGATGGAACCGCCCTGTGAATCAATGAATTACATCTGCAGTTCCGAGTTAGTAAGCAATGACACTTCTAATAATTTAGGGAACCATCACATTGTAAGGAGACAAGGGAACTTCACTATTTTTAATTTTACTGAATTGGTACTTACTGATGAATATTTCAAACTGTTCTTGAAAGGGTTTCAGTTTATTCCCTCTCGGCCTGGGGTCATGGTTAAAACACCCATTGATCTCAAACTGTTTATTAGACAGTTAAATTTGAATATTTATTTCAAAGGATAACCTTCTTCCAATTATGAACTATCTAGGAAAAGTTTATTTGACCCTCCTACTCATCCTTCACTTAAAGTATTTGAAGAGTTAGTTGAGAGGGAAATAAGAGAATTGGGTAAGGATAGAGATTCTAGATATTCGGATAATTTTAATGAAAGAGAAAGGAGTATAATTGAGGTTTTGGGGCAAAAAAATTGCAGAGTGATGAAACCGGACAAGGACGGGGAGTGGTTCTTATATACACCTTGGAATACGAGTCACATTTACATAATCTACTACAAGACACTGATCAGTACGGGGTGGTTTCCAGGAACGAGATTAACATAGCCCATTCTAAGATAGGACATTACTTGTACGATCATTTAATGCAGGTGTCTATTAACGAACGACTTTTTAATTTTTTACACATTGATAAACCCAGAATTCCTGTGATCTTTGGGAGTCCGAAGACACATAAGGGTCTGGACCACATCAAATTTAGGCCTATAGTTTCAGGGGCAGGCAGCATCACCGAACCACTGGCCAAGTACATTGATTTTACAGTTAAGAAATTTGTAACATCCATTTCTCACTTTAATAAGGATTCATGGGATTTTCTTAAGGTTATAGACCAGGACAAATTTGACAATGACATCTGGATGGTTACCATAGATATAATGGAATTGTTTCCTAGTATACCACATCAAACCGGCCTTGGCTAGTTTGGAGAAATATTGGTGACTGAATCAGGGTTGAGTAGTAATACTATCAATTTAATTCTTGAATTTATGGAGACCATACTGAACAACAACTTCATTTATTTTAATGGTGAATTTTATCACCAGAAAAAAGGGAGTGGCAATGGGGGCCCCATGTGCCCCCCTGTATGCAAATTGTGTCTTGTACTACTGGGAACAGAAATATATTCTTGGGACCTACTGGTCCAAATACATTATCTATTACACTAGGTATTTGGACGATTTATGTTTGTTATGGAATGGCCCAAGGGAAATTTTGATTAATTTTTTGGTTATATCAATGGCAGCATGGATTTTTTACGGTTCACATACAATATTGACCAACATCAATTGAATTATTTGGATGTTACTTTATACAAAGATTACACTAATCACTGTTTTCAATCCAAGCTTTTTAGAAAGAGCACATTTTCCAACTCCTATTTACACTTTGACAGTGGACATTCTTTTTTTCAGAAAAAAGGTATTGTCAAGGGCCAGATGATTAGGGCCTCTAGGATGCCTAGGATGTAGGATGGAACAATTTCTGGAAGAGGTCAGGACTTTGGGTTCCCTTTTTGAAGAAAAAGGATACCCTAAAGAACTCATTGACACTATGGCTCTAGAAGTTATTGCGAACAGAGATGGGAAATATGCCCCTTTGTTAGTTTCAGGGAGAACTAATAACATTGATAGGATATTGAACACGGATGAATTTAGGAGTAATTTTATACATACTTTTTCCACTGCATCCAGTGAAGTGGGGAAAACAATTCTGAAGCACTGGTCGGTGTTATCCCTGAATGAGGAGATTAGTAATTTTATTCCCACCACCCCCCCATTTTGTGAGAAAAGGGGATACTAATTTGAAAGACTTTTTGAAATGAACCCGGTATCTAAAGTTACTAATAACAGGGAAAAACTTGGTACATACAAGTGTGGAACATGCCAACAATGTAAGTTCATGATGAATCAGGGAACGGTCTTTATTCCTTCAAGGAAATTTAGATTTAGATCCATGAGATACTTTAACTGTGGGTCCAAGGGGGTTGCTTATTTAGGAATTTGTGTCTCTTGCAACAGTTTTTACGCTGGTAAGACAGAGAGACAATTAAAAAAGAGAGTTTATGAGCACATTTATGATGTCTCTAAAAAGAAGTACATTAATGCTTTTTTTTAAACACTCCCTGGTATGTAAACAAATGGACATCAAATTTATGGTTTTGGAAAAGGTTTTGGTTGACTCTAGGGGAGGTAACTGGGAATCCAACTTAGAATATAGGGAGTTGCTTTGGCAACTGAGGTTGGACGCAGGAAGGACCCCAGGTCTTAATGATAATATTAGTATTATTAGTGTTCTGAAGATGAGAGCAGCGCGTTTATAATTTATTTCATTCATTCACATTTACATTTTACCTGGACTGTGTGATACCAGGGTATTATTAATATGTTTTTACTATCACGTGTACGGGTTCATTATTGTTTTTCATTCGGTATTTGCATTTAATGTATAGAGATTTTCATTATTAACATTTGTTATTACTAACTAAAGGTTTATTTACTTAACGCTGTTTGCATGATTTAGTATGGTTATCTAAGAATTTATCAGTTTGTTTCAAGGTTATGTAAGTTAGGTTACAATCATAAAGTTAGTTAGGGACTGGATTTTATTGATATTATTTTAAATTAATTAGATTTTAAACTGAAATGTGTAATTTTTATTGGTCATTAGTTTTATCATGTGATTTTTAAAGGTATTTATGAGCTGTAATGACAGTTTATTGTGTTCTGATGAAGCTCAAATTACTGAGTGAAAGCGCTTAACTCGTTTTGTTGGCTTGGAGATATTTTTCGTGATTGTTTGGAGGAATAAACATTTCATATTTTGGTACCGTGGTTTAGCTTGGACTTCATTGTGCAATGGGACTCACCGTGGTCCGCTCTCACTTTTGCCTTTGGCTGTGGAATTCTGTTCTTGGTTGTACACCATTTATGCTTCACACACACATTGGATAGAAATACTCACACATATCCAAGGCCAGCACACTATAATATGTCAAACATGCACACAGAGAGTTGTGGGGAAGAGAGAGACAGACAGTGATAGATACTAAAAGTCCATTATAAGGCTTGTCCTACCCACTACACATCCAATTGGCCAATATTGCATGATGTGCAGATGTCATTCACTGTCAACATTCCTTTTGGTAGGCCTCAGCCCTATAGTGTCTGTGGTGCTTGTGATAACTGTGTAACACAATAGTAAAAACCAGTACTCATGTAGCATTTGTATACTCAGTTCTGTAAAATGTAAAGTTGTGTGTGACTATGTGTGTGTGTGTGCGTGTGTGTGTGTGTGTGTGTGTGTGTGTGTGTGTGTGTGTGTGTGTGTGTGTGTGTGTGTGTGTGTGTGTGTGTGTGTGTATTGATGGCCCATTCACACACACAGCACTTCCGATTGCCCATGGTACCACTCCTACTGTTGTTAGTCACTTTGAAATAACGCTTTGGCCAAGTCTCAGTCCTATAAGTTCCATGACGCTTGCGAAAACTCTGTAATATCATAGTGTAGAAAACTAGTTAGGTAGGAGTTTTAATCCTATCCTGGCAACTGTGAAAATGTGAGAGTGTGAGAGTCTTTGTTAACACCTGCTTTTATGGTCATTCACACTGACTGCCCTTCCCTCACCCCTCCTTTGAGCACTGCAGCTGATTTCAGTCACCTTCAAAGATGTCTTTAGACAGTTCTCTAGCATATAACTGTTGTGATGCTTGTGATAACTGCGTAATACCATAGTGTAACAAACTAGTTGGGTAGGAGTTCTAATACTGGTATTGGCAACTGTGCAAATGTGTGGGCTTGTGTGTGAATCTTTGTTGACTCCTGCTTTTGTGGTCATTCACACTTACTGCCCTTCCCTCCCCCCTCCTTTAGCACTGCAACTGATGTCAGTCATCTTCAAAGATGCCTTTGGACAGCTTTCCAACATATAACTGCCACGGTGCTTGTGATAACTGCATTATACCATAATGTAGCAAACTTGTTAGATAGGAATTCTAATCCTGGTCCAGGCAACTGGGAAAATGTGTGTGTTTGTCTGTGATAGTGTGTGAGTCTTGGTTGACACCTGCTTTTGTGGTCATTTACACTAACTACCCTTCTCTCACCAGTCCTTTAGCACTGCAGCTGATGTCAGTCACCTTCAAAGATGCCTCTGGACAGCTTTCTAACATATAATTGCCATGGTGCTTGTGATAACTGCATAATACTGTAATGTAGCAAACTAGTTAGGTAGGCGTTCAAATTCTGATTCTGACAACTGTGAAAATGTGTGTGTTTATGTGTGAGTCTTTGGTAACACCTGCTTTTGTGGTCATTCACACTTACTGCCCTTCCCTCACCAGTCCTTTAGCACTGCAGCTGATGTCAGTCACCTTCAAAGATGCCTCTGGACAGCTTTCTAACATATAATTGACATGGTGCTTGTGATAACTGCATAATACCATAGTGTAGCAAACTAGTTAGGTAGGAGTTTTAATCCTGGTCCTGGCAACTGCGAAAATATGTATAATTGTGTGTCTGAGTCTTTGTTGACACCTGCTTTTGTGGTCATTCACACTTACTGCCCTTCCCTCACCACTTCTTTAACACTGCAGCTGATGTCAGTCACCTTCAAAGATGCCGTTGGACAGCTCTCCAACAAATAACTGCAGTGGCACTTGCGATAACTGTGTAATACCATAGTGTAGCAAGCTAGTTATGTAGGAATTCTAATCCTGGTCCTGGTAACCATGAAAATGTGTGTGTTTGTGTCTGAAAGTGTGTGAGTCTTTGCTGACACCTGCTTTTGTGGTCATTCACACTTACTCCCCTTCCATCATCCCTCCTTTGAGCACTGCAGCTCATATCACTCACCTTCAAAGATACCTTTGGACAATTCCCCAACATATAACCACCATGGCACTTGTGATAACTGTGTAACACTATAGTACTAATACATAGCTAGGTAGGGGTTTGAAACTCAGTACTGGCAATTGTGTGTCATCAGCATCCTGGGTGGGTGTTGGTATGATTGTGTAAATAACAGGATCCATTGCAGCATAGGGTTTACTACAGTTTCATATTGAGAACCTATATATCCCAATGTGGCATTACAAGGCCAACAGTTGTCAAACACCATAGAGGTTGTTCTACACAATACACAGCCATACATTTATATATAGGCAACCATTATAATACACAGAGACCTCTCTCTACACACAGATCATACACAAACATGCTTGGCTCTTTCTCTCTTCCTGACTTTCTTTCCCTCTCGCACCCCCTCTCTGGTAGATGTGGAAAAATGCATCTGTTTTGCATATGCAGCAGCTTGACTTTGGTAGGTAATGCTCATGATCAGCTGAAGGCTTGTGCACAAATTGGAGTCCTCCACATGCTAATTGCATGTGGAACACCTGTGGCATCATTCCTATAGCCAATTGCATGGAAACACACCCCTATAAGTAAGCCAGTGCAAGTGGGTATTGGCCCTTCTCCCTCACTGTGAGCAGGACTTCATGTGGGTGTGTGAAAAACAGCACCACAGAGGGTAGTTGGAAATACCTGTTACAACAAACACTGTGGAGACAGGCCAAAAAACTGGAGGGGATGTTCCAGACATGGGGACAGAATATAAGTATTGCTGTTCTACATTTCAAGTAATGTCCGTTTAACAGGGTTTGTGTGGATATGGCTGCTCTGCATGATTTAAAGTCTGGCATGACAGTGTTATGTGTCTGAGAAAACTCTCACCTGTAGGGCCATCTGCACACTGGCCAGAGTCTGGAGCCTGAGATTTGGTGTGTTATTCACACATTTTCTGTCTTCATAAATGCAGTAGCATACTCTGATTATTGTACTCAGGAAATGCTAACATCCATGTGTGTTACTGACTTCCTCAGAAGAGATAGGTCACAACAAACCCTGTTACAACAGCAATATTCTCAGTTTATAACTTCAATATGTCAATATTGGCCCTGTGTTTGTGCTTCTGTCCTCCAAATCTGTCACTCTTTGTTCATATGTCATGCAGTAAGAGGTGGATATGTACGGTATACCATTATTTAATGACATAATTCCTGATATCAAGCCAGTGATATATCAGACTGTCAGACATGTAATGTAAAGAACACCTAATAGTTGTGGACAAAACCTGGATATTCTGTGGTAGTCTGTACAGTAGTGAGGTCTGTGTACTTATGGTGATTGTTGACAGAGTGTCTGTATTATGTAGCAGTGTATTGTGATCATGTTATCTGGCTTGTCTACAGACTGGGGTAGATGTCAGTGTTCTTGGTCCTGTTCTTTCAGACAGTGCATGCTGCTTCAGTGTCTAATTCCCTGTCTATATGTTTTTAGGGCCAGACTTAGACATGTCCCATACCATAGTCAAGCATCCAATTACACTGTGAACTGGGCCAGTATATGTAGGGTTAGCGTGTGAGTGGAAAATATGATGATGACTTTTGTGCACACAGGCCATTGACGGTACTATTACTTAGGCTTACCATTGTGTGACTGTGGCCATGTTGAGATCGGTTGTGGATATGCACTTTCACACTGGTGTCTTTTACCCCATGCTGTTACATTCCTGTAGTGCCTGCTATATTTGCAATTACATGTGTATTCCCCCATAGGTAAATTGGGTTAGTGTTGTGGCAGTCTGCCTGTAGTGTAGACAGTGATTGGTGACATGCCTAACAGTCCAGTGTATTTACCCTAGTGTGATGTTATGTCCAGATATTTGTCAGATGTACTGTTGCCTGGCTACCATACGTGTTGTGTATTTCTGACAAACCAGTGGGCTGGTGTGAAGATGTATGTCACTAACTAATGTGAAGTATGTGGCTTGGGATCTCTGCTCCTCCAGTAAATATGTGTTAGGACAGATAGGAGGGTGTGAATGCATCAACTGTGTGAGCTTATCTAGCCCAGTAATTGTGATATACCCCCATTTTCATGACTCTAAACATCCCCTTTGTCAGACTTGTTCCACATTTCTTACACTAAGGCATTCTTTGTATGCCACCTGACTGACCAGATTGTTTCAGACTGCCCATGTTTACTGCCCATATTGCTTCTGTATTCCATAGGATCATTACTGTGATTTGTGTGGTACTTCACTATGATGATTTTATGATGTCTGTCAGTAACTGATGGCATACATGTCAGTCTCAGAAAAGCCTTCCTTCACAACATGTATTTTGAGACAACCCCTGTCACTGTAGCAACATTCTACATTTATAACTGCAATACATACATTATGGTCCCATGCACTTACAGGTTGAGAGTTATGGTGTTAAGGTATGATGACTCCACTACATGTCATAGGCATATGTTATATATACATATACACACACACACATATATATATATATATATATATATATATATATATATATATATATATATATATATATATATATGTATATATATATATATATATATATATATATGTATAGATAGATATATATAGATATACATATATGTATATATATATATATATGTATATATATAGATAGATAGATTATATATATATATATATATATATATATATATATATATATATACACACGCACACACATAAATGTATATATAGAGAGACAAAGATAGAAATATATACAAATATTTATAGATATAGATTTATATAGATATGTGTATATATGAATCTGTATATATATATATATATATATATATCTATATATATATATATATATATATATATATATATATATATATATATATAGTTTCGCTTCATAATCTCAAAATGCTGAAATACCGAGTTTCAGCATTCCGAGACCATGAAGCTGAACCATTCACAATACCAAAACCCACAATCATGAATCAAACAATCATGAACATGCATACACCATACCCACATAACACACACACCATTCCACCCACAGCACACAAACCATACAACCCTACACTACATATAAGTAGAGGGTCAATCCCCCTACACCCCTACTTATATATACCAACTCTGAGATCGCACATAACATAAAAAAAAAACCTCAAACCACTGCATTCTCCACTCACTCACATACAAATACACATCACACATAGACAAACACCAACAAATCCAACACTCACACTCATACTTACACCTCCCTACCCCTACCCACACATACAACATACAAAAATACACACACTCACTTACCTGCAATTTCAGGCACTATAAAACTATACGCAATGTACCGGAAATGCATAAGCGCAGATTGGTGATATTCAAATTCGCTCTTATGCACGTTCATTATTCTGAATTTTTGGGTTCATGGTCACGGAATGCTGACATTTGGTATTTCAGCATTTCGAGATTATGAAGTGAAACTCTCTCTCTCTCTCTCTCTCTCTATATATATATATATATATATATATATATATATATAGTCTATATCAGAACATCAAAGTATTAAAACTTTGAATGTTGTGATATCAAGCACTATTCAGTGAATGCTAAGAATAGCAAAGTTGCAGAACAGCAAATTCTTTCTTCGGGATTGAATTTGGTTGGCTGTTTCTGTGGCTTTGCTGCTCTTAGCACTCTGGTGGAAAGTTACGGGTTGGGTTCAGGTAAGTGTGCGATTGTTTGTACGTTAGGGTTAGGGGCGGGTTAAGCATGTGTATGATAGTGACAGACTTTAGTGTTGGAGTGGTTTAAGTGAGCTAGTATTAGGGCATGGGTTAGGTGAGTGTGCGACAGTGACGGACCTTAGGGTTAGGGTTTGGGTTAAGGTAAGTGGGTAGATAGTAGTGTATGTTTAGTTTAGTGTAGCGTTAGATGTAGGAATTTAAGTGTATGTGTGTGGTTGCTGTTTGTTTGATGTGCTTGTGTTGTGTGTATGTGTTTCAGAGCAGCAAATTATTTCCATGGGAAAAAATTCACTGTTCTGAATGTTGAATATTTTCATGTTTAGATGTTTTGGGGCCGATGAAATAGCGTTCGCTATTTTCATCTTTCGATAACGTGATATAAACAATATATATCTATATATCCTTTTATGTGTTATGTGTTGTGTATACCTTCTCAGATGTGTCCCACCATATTAATCTGTGTATATTTACATATAAGAACATGGCTGATTCAACACCTGTTTCACTTACAAGTACTAAACAATTGTAGTAGTCAGACCACTTTTTCACTACTAGTCAGTATGTGTACTGAATGATATAGTTGAAAAACAGACATCTTAGTAGCTCAGATGGCTTAGTGCTTAACTGCTGTGACTATAGTATACGGGGTGCTGGGTTCAATCCCTGCAAGGGTTGTTTATTTTGTTGCAAGGCAGAACAAGGACTGTTGGATACAGAGTGGTTAAAATAGTTTTGAGCAGCTTTAAGCGGGTTTGCACGAGTTTGTGTAACTGCAAGTGCTGCTAACATAAGATTAACCGTATAGGCGATTACTCCATGTAGGCTTTGCTTACCAGTAAGCAAAACTGCTTAGCATTTACATTTAAGTAATGCTTACACCTGCTAAGCATAGCTCAGCCCTGGCAACCATTGATCACATTCACGTCTGATAAAATAGCAGGGTAAATATATCTTTAATTAATGTATTTAATTCCATGTACATAATATGCTTCTATATGCTGTCATTACAGTAGCAATGGGTGTGAGTATACTGTATGGAACACCTGAGTATATATGAGTAGTGCCACAATCTTTTTTCTTTGTATGTGTTTCATACTTGGGTAGTATCCCAGGTTATATGCAGTCACACATGCAGGTATTGTATCATTACATTACCATTTTTAACAGTGCTTTTCCAAGTAAGAGTAGATTACAGATTGTAGTATTGGAACCATAGCTGCCTGCATGCAAAGCTGGACTCTTTGTGCCGACTATCATGTTCTTGGTTTGACCTGTATGTTTTTATGCATCTTCTATTGGATATTGATCTGATATGTTGATACTAACTGTAGACTACTATGGTTTAGGACATGATATTGAAGACTGCTGTGTTGTAGTAATGGCATACCTATCAGTTTCAGACGTCTATCTGTCAGAATATTCATTCTAATGCATGGCCTGTTGGCTATCTACTTTCTGTCTGTCCTCTGTACAGATGTACAGATTTCAGGTATTCATTTTGGCTGCTTACAGGCAATCTCTGATTGACTGACACTTACATGTTTGCCTAAATGTGTTATGAAAGCCACAGCTAGAAAACCCCACTCTCTATGTACCACATGCCATGGATACCTCAAATAGACTACCACAGTCAACAGAACATGTTTGGATACAGGTCTCTAACACAGACACTGGCCAGGTTATGCAATATATGTTGTATACATGTCAATTGGAGCACCTCACTGGCCCTCTGCAAGAGAAAACCAGGGGAGTGGATGTTGACTTTAACTGTCACCCTGGGGTCACTCATGTGGCATCATTTGATAGATGGCCTGCTGACAAATCTCAGATGGCACGGTAACAATGTACTCACATGACCTACTCTTGTCACCTCTACATGGACATTAGGCTGGTACACACATAGGAACACCTACACCTATAACCTCAGTACTGAGAAATGTGTGTGTGCATTATTGAGTATAACAGTATATGTGTGTTTGTAAGCTTGTAGTTCAAAATCCTCTGAGGGCCTTCTCACCCACTACATCCCCCCCACTGCTATACATAGAAACAGCTGCTGCTGTAATTCACATTAAATGTACCTTGTTACACTCTTCATCCTATGGGCTACCTGGAGCTTTCAGTACCAGCATAACACTATTCTACAAATGGGTAGATAGGCATGAGTTACCCACTGAGTCCTAGCAAATGTGTGTGTGTGTGTGTGTGTGTGTGTGTGTGTGTGTGTGTGTGTGTGTGTGTGTGTGTGTGTGTGTGTGTGTGTGTGTGTGTGCAAATGTGTCTGACTGTGAATATTTGTATTAGATAGCATTCTGAGGCCACATTCTCCAAATACAATAAACCTTTCCATACATTATAAGCAATGGTGATGTTGCTGACATTAGGAGAGCCATGACAATCCCTCACCTTATTATCCCTGTGTCATGTGCAATAAATGCATATCCCTGTAGTAGCACTGATTAGATAGAAAAAGGTTTGTATTGTAGTCCTGGTCAATGTGTGATTATGGGTATGTCAGAGCATTATCATGGGTTTCAGTGAGTACAATATCCAATATGGGGTATGGGTGCTGGGTATATATCCCAAGGTCCACTGGATGAGAACCACTGTCACCATCAACCATACAGGTAACTGATTACACTATCCAGCCCAATGATGCATGTGCTGTGTACAAAAACTCCCTAAAAGTATGGACTCACTGGCAAGGTAGTTAGCACTGCTAAACACAGGTCTGTTAAATGTGTCTATGACTGTATGTGTTTGTCAATGTGTAGATGACAGTATGTCATACTATGTATTGTTCATTAACTTACAGTATGTCCCCCATTACCATACTGTGCAAGGCCTGGTGATGTTCTTCACTTAACTGGAAACTTGGGTACACGTCATCCTAAAAGCCCTGTGGTGTGTGCAATTAAGGCCAAACACTTTAGTAGCAATAAGCACATATGTAGGGGTTCTACTTTCAGTGTTGCAAAGTATGTGTGCATGTATGTAAAGGGATCTACTTCAGTTTGCAGAAATTATATGTCTCAGGAGATCATTTGTCTGAGAACGACCTGGCAAAAGGTAGCCCTTCAGAGGAATTATCTTGTGGAAATTCATTCCATCAAAACTAGTAGTGGATGTGTAAATGCCCTGTTCCCCATTGTACAGCTGTACAGCGATACTGGAGTTTGTATATATAGTTGGATGTGGTTGTTGTAGGCACAGCCACCCACACTGGGGTTATTGTTGTCCGTATCCACCTGCTTAGTCTGCTGTTATACTGTACAGTTTATGTTAACTTTTTTAATCACACTATGTGTGGTTCTATGCCACCCCACACCCTCCAAAGTGAGGGGCTGTGCCACCCACACCAGCACACCTATGTTTACCAACTCCAGGACTGCACTACATTGGAGAAGAGGACAAATACCCTACCAGTACCATCGTCATTAACAGTGAACTGGCAGACTGATTATTTACTGATGTGATGTTTCGGCTATTTGGTCTTAGTGAAATTACATATGCCAAAATGGGTTCACCTCAAAATTAAGTACATCTATGTGTACAGTATTCTCTGTGTATTTCATCAGCACCAAAGACTCTGTGCGTGTGTGTGTGTGTGTGTGTGTGTGTGTGTGTGTGTGTGTGTGTTATTCACAAACATTTGGTGTATGCCATCCAGTACACTTACCATTGTCCACTGTAAAAGAGTTGCTGACATCAGCCACCATGCACTAACCTGTATACACCTCTCAGACCTATCAGCCATGTGGCACATGCAGTAACTGTTATACAGACTTGTGTTCAGCTGTACCCAGGATATGACACAATCAATATGTCACGACAGTGCCATACCCCTTGTAAGAAAGGACATCTGGCCAACATCCTGCTGACACATAGACACATACAACACAAACAGAATACATCATGGAGACCACAATCAGTCAGTGTTAATAACAGCTATAATGCATCATGGCTAGACAGCTACACACCCTGATATGTAAGCATTAAATATTCCAGCTGAAAATACGTTAAATAGCATTACATTGCTAAACCTTAGTACATTCACCCTGTGCATCCTGACCATATTAGCAAGTCCCTCAGTTGATGGTATGGATGACAGGGATATGCCCAGGGTGTGTGGTGGGTTTGCCAGAGGTCTAGGCTGAACCATTTGGTTAACATCATGTGTGTGTGTTAGGGGTTCTTTAACAAGTGGGCTGTGCAAATGTGGTGTGTGTAGGTATAGAGGTGCCCTAGCTATTTTGGTGATGTGTGTGTGTGTATATGTATGCACACAGTTCAGCCATGTGGCTGCCCTATATGGGAGTTTGTTGAACAGCTGTAGACCGTATATGGCTGGGTGTAAAGCTCACCATCTCTGGCTATGGACATGGGAACTGTGCCTGCCAGGGGTTCCATGGGCACTACCATGTAGAAGCCCAGATGTGGTACTCTTCCCTGATGATGACAATTGTCTGCTGGATCTGTGTCCCTGTTGGGACTGTCGAAGACCAAGTGCACATGGCCTGCTGAGTTGTGGTGTGGTCAGCACCCCCCTGCAGTGCTGGTGCTGGTACTGCCACTATGGGAGTGGTTGTGAGTTGTTGCATGTCCACGTAAACCTCCACCTGTTGGTGTTTCTGTCCGACGTCCACGTGGATGATGCCCTGCTCCCACCACATGTTCCAACACAGACACCACGTGGTTGAGGATTCCCACTATCTCAACCAACCATCTATCCAGGACCTCTGCAAAATAACAGTGGGCACCTCCAAGATCATGGATATTGTCAAGTACAGCAGAATGAGTAGCCTTATGGAGCCTCAGACTCTGGTACACCATTCCATACATGCCTGTGCCTCCATGATGGCCTGAAACATGCGTCTTGCGACACTTGCTGTGGCACTTCTTCCAGGGGTATGATGGCTAGCAGCCCTCCTACAAGCACCCCTGTACATCTGCCTGTGTGGTACCTCGCCGGTCATCTGGCTATGGCTGCTGTGTACAGACACACTTGCTGTATTCTCCACACTGTCCTGTCCCATGCCACCACCCGCCAACTACCCCTCATCAATGGCCACTGGTGATGGGGTATGTATGGGCATTGTGACTGTGCAGGGATGGGGTGGATAAAAGTGGGATGTCAACCAATGACACAGCTTCAGCCTCTGACAACCCTGCCTGTGACTCATCATACCTATTATCATTGTCAGCATCTGTATGGACACTAACATCAGTTTGCCTGCAGGGGGGACCCTGACCCAACTCGCCGCCTGTCAGGGGAAAACAAAAAATGTGATTTAAGACCTGTACATTATTGCTTACCTCTACACACACATATTCACACACACACACACACACACACACACACACACACACACACACACACACACACACACACACACTTGCACACACACACTTACAGGTGAGGTGGCACAAAGATATTACACAAACCTCTTATTACCCAACAGTCAACATGCATGGCATATGGCACTTGACAGCATACACTGCAGCTATACTCAATCCTTGTTACTAACATTATATATCTCTGTGATGCATGAGTTGTGTTAGTAAGTGATGCCCCTTCCCCTGGAACACACTGCACCCATGTACACAGTATTGCTGTGCACCTGTACAGCACCCTGGCATGTACTGTGCACCATACCTCACGAGTGTACACAGCATTGCTGAATGTGTATATGTGTGGCAGTTATGTTTGATCTGTTGCTCAAAGCCCCTATGTGTTTGTCTGACACATATCTGGGATGAAATGAGGACTGATGTCAATAGTTAATGCCTGACCTCTGATTTGCAGATGTCATCATCAGCAGTGCATGTGTGAGGAATAAAATCTAATTACACTGACAACCTTCAAAACTTAATGTGGATATGAGGAGCGTATACATACTTGTTGACATGCCAGCCTCTTCCATTATATGCAATGGGGCTACAATACTGCATATGTTAACATTACATGCACTCATGCCTCTCAGCTGTACAGATTTTCACAGAATGTCCAGTTTTTTTGCATTAACAGGTTGAGAGGTATGCACCTGATATATGACATATGACCTGTGTAATAAAATACAGTATCAAACAAATGTGTCAGTTATGCAGATGCTGAAAGAGATGCATACAATATGTGGGTTGCATAAGTGTGCACACCCTGAACACAATGGTTTATTGCAGCACCTGTTAAGTGAACTACAGCAGTCACTATTCCAGGAAGGGGTATACAAGCATAGCCCATCTTCACTTGCCATTATTTGGTCACTCTGTCCTACAAATTTCCCCAAACTCTGCCAAGCTGCAAGGTCAGCTCATGTGCACAGCCCTTGGCAGTCACACAGTAACTTCACAATTGCTGTGGAGTCAGGGTTATGTCTGGCACAATTCATGACCTTGACTGTGTTTAGATACAGCCATTCCTAGGGAGCTTTGGCTGTATGCTTCAGTTCACTGTTGTGTTTCAGGATGACACCCCTCCCCATCCTCAGCCTTATTGCAGATGCTTGACAACTATGGGCCAGACATGAGTGTTATTTTGCAGTGTTCCAAATTCAGAACGCCATGTCTACCAGCCTAGTTCTTGCTGATGAACAGTAAACCTAAAGGTGTACACTGGTACCAGCAAGGTAAAAATGGGGATGGTGGGCCTGAGGTGGAGTAAGGTGTTTCTTGTGCACCACATGTATCTTTATTAATACTATCTGTAGGTTTCAGCCTTGGTCTCAGTACACCATTACACTTTGCAACACATGCCTTTGGGATACTTGGTGTCATGCATATGCTACCTGTAGACAGCCCTGGATGATGTTTCCTGTGGAATAACTCTTCCATCTGATTACCCTAACCCACGGGCCACATGTATGCAGATTCCAGGCAATTGTCGACACAGGTACAGCACAGGCAGTACTTGCTAGACATTCCTGCAGGTCTCTCAGTCTTGCTGCATATGTCTGGGCAGCCTCCATGACCAGTTTGCAACATGTGTTGTCATCTGTTTTGGATGGGGATCTGTTTATTTTCTACATTGATGTTGTCCCATACTTCATACATACATACATGACTGTCTGCCCTGTTTGCCATGGTATATGCAATGGTGAGATAAGGCTACTTCTCACACTCCTGAGTGCTACCTTTTGGATATGGGATCAATTCCATGGTTTGTAAGATGTGTGCAAGCCACGGCTGCCTTGATTGCAGGTGAGTGAGCAAATGTCATGGACATACTTCTTGAACAGCAGACCATCACATGGTGTGACATTGAGGCCCTATACTTGGTGGAAGGGGTGTACTCAAGAAAAGTGAATGTTGTCAGTACCTCACAAGCTGCTCCACAATATGTTATTTGGAGTGCGTGCACACATATGCTTCCAGTGTTTGTTAAGCTATGTATTCCCCATATTTGTTGTCCTAACATAGGATTCCTTATTACACATTCATTGCTCATGTTAGGATCACATTGCAGGTTGTAAAAGGGGTGGAATGTGGTATTCTGATTTGCAGTTGTTTACATCAGGAACAGTTGCCATTGTAATAGTGGTGCATACAGTGTTGTAGCCACTGTATAAGGGTAATGTTTCAGAGATATCCCTACTGTAGGCCATTTGTCCCACCATTATGTTTATCTCTGTCCACACATCTTGCATTGACAGGTTCTTAAGTATACTGCAGGACTGTTACATACCCTTGAGATATGCCACCATGGTGACCACTGTGATGCAGTGCAGTTAACAGCAACAATGAGTGAATGTGTACAACATGCATTATGGGTAGGTGTGTTAAATGTGTGCATGGCAAATACCATGGCCATAACATGGCTGGTGTACTGGCAAACCTGAGCAAAGCAACTCCATACTCACCAGCTACAGGCTGCTGTCCCAGATGTATACCAGAGGGACCTACATAGTTATGTGAGAGACATAATATCAGTAGCCATACCTGTGGCATTGGTACAGGGTGAGAGTAACATTTCAGTACATCAACAGTACAAACCCACAATACTAGAGATTATGCACATCTGTTCATTACTACACTGCAGCAACAGACTATTTTATCTGACATATGCATGTAGATACTTTACAGATAAATATGGAGAAGCAAAAGTGGTCTACTACTGTGCCTTGGGCCTTACCTGGACACTCCACAGCCATTGTTTGGGTGGCATCAACCTCCACAATGCTATCTGCATGTTGCTGGCTTGGGTGGTGGGTGAGTGCCCCAAGGCTGGCGAGGAGCTCCTCAGCATGTGTCAGTAGTTGCTGGATGGCATGATCCCCAACTGTGGCTAGCTGGTCCCTCCTAATAGCAGCAGCATGCTGATGGGCGTGGCGGATCAAGTAAGTGGTCCGACGCCACACCAGCTCATAACTGTGGTTATGCAGGCCATCATTCACCCTGTGGATGAACTCATTCCACGGGGTGGTCCTCTCCTGTAGATCATGAGCCCTGCACCTAAATAGGATGGCATGATGGAGTACCACAAAATTTATAATTATATTGTTTTCTTCCACTGTGAAAGCATGCAGGTGTTCCTGTGACATAGTACCTGGAAGACATAAACAGGAAAAAAGATCAGAGGACCTCATACTGCAAGCATATATAAGTAGTTAATTGACAACTCTTCCTCCCCCTACCACATCTGCAACAATAATTTAAACACACAAATCAATGGGTATGTTTACACCAAACCTACTGTTGGGACATATGTCCTATTGTTCAACAAATATTGAAATGTGTTTCTATTAATGTTCCATGTTGAAATGCTATCATTGGTGGCCTGTTGCTATCACTGTAACCTCCCTACTGTTGTAATGGCCACTGTGGTTCCATATCTGCTTGTGTTCTGTTTGCTATGCAACTGTGCCAAATCTGGTGTTTTGGGTTAATCAGAATATCTATGGATGCTGTTATAACTAATCATGGATTGTGTTCAATATTACTAACCCACATATGTTCTAAAACTGCAACACCATAGGACATTTGGGAAGGCTGGTCCCAGCAGACCCACCTCTCCTACCTCATCTGGCCATGGCAGCATGCCACAGCATGTCTGGAAACCACTCCAGGACCTCCTTATCTGCTGGTCCTGCACCACCTTCAGTTAGAACTGCCTCAGGGGATGAGGCTAGTCCCACCCTTGGGAGCAGGCACATACAGGATCCCGTCACCCAAAATCAGGTCTGGGGATTGGTTCATAGCAAGCTCCAAAGGGAGTTTGGAGATGTGCTACACCAGCTTGAAGGCCGCATGGCACAATTAGAGGGTCAGCCTGACCATCCTACTTAGCCCCCAGCACAGCCACTGCCGGAGCCATGAAGGTGCAGTGGTGACTCATAGGCTTTCAATTTCCAAACACCCCTCCCCATCCAGGGTGTTTACCCCCACATGTGTCATATACCACCCCTGTATGCTGTCTTGTCTGTTATGTCTGTCTTCCAACCCAAACTACCTCCCCAAATATACCTACTATCCTTCCCCAAACAACCCACTCTCACCTTAAAAAAGGGCAATTTGTTCCCCCCCCCCAAAATTTTGCCCCATACATAACTGTCCATTTCACACGTGTCCACTGGACACATGCAATCTGGTCTAACTGGCTTCACAACACATTGTTGTTGTCATCACCCCTCTGTCAGGAGTTTGAGTGGCCAATTATACCTCCAAATCCAGTATATATGCACAGCTGTTGCTGTAGAAAAAATGGGCAGCTATGGACCTTTCCTAAACCTGTCCTGCACATCCCTAGCTACTTTCCCTATTGTCTTTCACTTTTTGTGCCCCCTTTTTCAGCATGTTCCTATTACCCCTTTTTTCTTTTCTTTTAAAGAAATAAGCATGGGGTTAAGTGGGAGTAAGCACTTTTAAGAAGTAGTAAGTGGGATTAAGCCTGTTTGTATGGTGGTAAGCAATGTCTGTAACTGTCTGTAATCATATTAAATCAAAAGTTAGCATTGCTTACCGTCGCACAAACCTGCACAAATCCATTTACAACTGCTTAAAAGTGCCTTAATCACTCTATATCCAACAGCCCTTGTTCTGCCCAGCAACAAAATAATCAGCCATTGCCAGTCTTGAACCCAGGACCCTTCACACCATAGCCACAGCAATTTACCACTAAGCCATCTGAGCTATAAATATGTGTGCTGTTTTCTCACACATATAATTCACCACAGTCATTCAACAGTAGGGAAAATGTATTTATATATATATGTGCGTGTGTGTGTGTGCGTGTGTGTGTGTGTGTGTGTGTGTGTGTGTGTGTGTGTGTATATATATATATATATATAAATATATATATATATATATATATATATATATATATATATATAGAGAGAGAGAGAGAGGGACATACATGTATATATGGAGTGCATTCAGACATTGGATCCACACTCTGAACTTCTCACTGCAGAACATCTGACCAAATGCACTGTAAATGGGGGTGGTGAGGCCCAAAATGGGGATCTCTTGTAATTATTGACATTATCCCTTCCTCCACATCTGAACTGTTCTGTCTTGTAACAAAGTGGAGCATCACATGTGGACAAAGCCTAACATTGGGGGGGGATATATAGGGACATATTGTAGATATGCCTATTACAAACCTATGAAGTTGGTGCAGAATACATTTCACATTACCATGACTGTCCTGAAGGTGGTGGGGTGGGGACTGAAGCTCATGTGTCTGTCATGACTTCATTACATCCACAGCTATTTGCCAGACTAATGTAGATGTTTGGAGGAAAATAACAAACACTATGATTGCTTAAATCTTGACATTCTGTGCAGATCTGCACAGTTGACAGGTATGGCCCACTGCCCACAGGACCAGATGCTATGTCCATAGCAGTTATTCAGCAGGACATCATTACAGCAAGTCTTGATGGCACATATCAATCTTTCAGAATCATCTGTCCCATTATTACAGACCAAGTACTACATTCAATTACATACTGACATGTTTCACATACCTGTTTTATTAATATGCTCTTGTCTGTGTTCCACTTGAGGATGTCTTCCTTGTTTGGTCTGTTTTTTTTAGTATTATTTTTCTTTTTTTTTAGTATTATTTCTGTTTTTCCAGGTTCTCTCTCTCTCTCTCTCTCTCTCTCTCTCTATCTATCTATCTCTCTCTCTCTCTCTTCTCTCTCTCTCTCTCTCCACAGGGATTGAGCTGTTTTTTCTCTCTCTCTCTCTCTCTCCACTACAGGGATCCAGCTGGTATGAATAGGTTGCAGCATGGCTTTTTTAGGTGATGCTTATGATCAGGTGATGGCCTCTGCACCAATTGGTATTCCCTACTTGCTAATTGCATGCAGGCAGCTATGTAGTTCTTCCAATAGTCAATGTCATAGCAACCCACCACTATATATGACTACATCATGTGGGCATTGTCCCTTTACCTTTCCTGTATGAAAGACATCCATCCTGTGTGTGGGTAGCAGTGTTACAGATGGCAGGTAGAAATACATCTTACAACAGGGCTTGTGGACACAGGCCAAGGAGATGTTTGTATAAGGTTCCAGAATGTGAGTATTGCTTTTATATGCATTGAATCCTGCTAGTTTTACAGGGTTTGTGTGTACATGCTAGTTTTGCATGGAATGCAGTCTATCTGCATAGATCTCAACTGTGGGTCTATCCACATGATAGTCAGAGGATTGGCTGTTATGTTTTGTCTGTTTCCCACATAAGTCCTGTCCCTAACATATCAGTGGCATTCTCTCCGTTGATTGCTATCAGTAAATGGCAATATCCATTTGTGTTTCTGACTTCATTTTCCTGTGTAAGGGTATGTTGCAACCAATCCTGTAACACCAGCAACTTTCACAGTGTATAACAACAATATTTCAAATATGGGCCTGTATTTCAGTTTCTGTCTTCCACCTATATAGCAGGCTTTGTCCAGATGTCATGCAGTAAGAGGCTAATAGGTAATGGTGTATTTAGTCCTGACATTCCTACTATCATTCCAGTGATGTTGTAGACTCCCACACAAATTGTGGGGTAGGATCCATATATATGAGGCCTACAGCTGGACAAAACATGTATGACCCTTTACAGTCTGGAGGTCAGTGTATGGAGAACACTGTTATATGCCCTTGTAAGACATTTTATGGGGGAGGGGTATGACATGTTTTAACCTAGGCTGTTACAACATATGAGGGATATCAGTAATAAGAAATATTAAGGTATATGGCTATACATTTTCATATGTTTCACCATGGGAACAGTGGTGGGCTAGAGCTTACTGTCCTACACACAGTTCTGTTTGTCAGTGTGATAGTGATGTTTTATGTTAAGCATTATGTAACAGATACATTTACATTGTGACAATTGATACTTTTCCCCCTAGGGGTTGAGTAAAGAGTGTAATTGGAAGCTGTTGAACTACATCTGTAATTAAGTGTTGATTGATTCTTATCTTCAAGGCAAGTGTGTTTTCTACTGTTGTACTACTTGGAGGCTTTAGCCTAGACAGCAATGTATGTTATGTTTGCAGATTACTGTATCATATGTTTTCTTTGAGAGTTGCATTAACCATTTGTTAAGTATTTCAAACACCTAAATGCTATAAGAAATGACAGAAACAACTAAAATACTGCACAAATAAAAGTTTCTATGTATGAAAACTGTGTGTGTGGTGTCATGTCCTTTGCATTGTGTGTGGGTATAAGTTTTGTCAAATAATTCTCATTTGTAGGAAAGAATCAGACACTGGCCATTTGTTAAATAAATTGTTAAAATCAGACTGTAAAAATCATTAGGCTTTTTAAAATGACAGTCAGTAACACAGGATGCTCAAGTTCTAACAAATATGCATTCTACTAATGATCATTAGGAGGCAAAAAACCATACATAAACATGTACAGAGTTTTGACTAACTTTATTTGGGAAATACCCTTCATTATATACTATTTACAATCAGCTTTTGCCCACCTCACTGACGTGGTCAGTGACAGGGCCTTTACATCACCACAGTACATAAGAAAACGCTGATGTAATGCTTTTTCAAAAAGTTTTTCCCATGAGAATATTGCAGCCTTGCAAGGCACCTGGTCAGTCACAATGTCTTTCCGAGGATGTAACCAATTCAAGGCTCTTAGATTAGTTCGAATACAATGGATGAATGTCTTCTTAATACATTTCTTTGTCTCTCTGTCCACCAGCTGGACATTATCTCACGTAGTGCTCACAAGGCCATTCTCCTCGGTGGAAGCAGGAAAAGATACACATACAGACAGATTCATTACTTTCTAACTTTGCAGATAATATTTACTGAAAGACATGAGCCAGCCAAGCCAGCTACTGTCAGGGTCAAAGTTTTAATCACACTACAGCTAAGCTTCAAGCAATAATATGCAAGTTCATTTCTACTGCCATTCTAGTAAAATAGAATTAAATGCATTACATATTATACTGTTTTCAACCTTTGCACTTCATATATGTTTGAGTACATTTATATATGCCTAAGCACACATTTTTCTAACAGCTTATATATGTCTGAATACATATTTTCTAACAGCTTATATATGTCTAAGCACATATTTTCTAACAGTTTATATGTGTCTAAGTACATATTTTTCTAACATTCTCCCTCCTGTTAATGCATTTCATTCTATTAGAAACATAAACAATATTATTTCATTTCTTAGCCTTTTCCTTTTTAAGGACTTTCAGCTAAGCAAGTCATTGGTTTAATATTTCAGAAAAAGCATCATCTGAAATTAATCTTTCAATTTCAACACTTTGGTAAAAAGTTTCAGTAACAGATATATCAACAAATTTTTGATTAATCTTTTCATGCAGGGAATTTCACAGTAAACACATGCTCCTATTAGGAGTATACCCACACAAATAGCAATTAAAATGTTCAATAGGATGGAACCCCACCCCCCAAACAGATTCTGGAAAAAGTCCGTCAGTGGGTTTGGGCCTGGTTTAGTCATTGCTGATACTTGCTGAATTACCTCTAGGTGATTATTTGTCTCGTGACGATCCTCAGGGATAAAAGCACAGCATTCTTCTTCGTGTACCACCTCTTGCCGCTAGGGTGAAGTAAGGAGCCATTCGATTTTGTAGCACAACAGTTCTCATTGCATTCAGTTTATCAGTCACCAATTCTAGGGTGGAAAAAGTTGCATTACTCATGGCTTCTTGACAGCTTTCTCAGCTCCCAGATCGATTTGACTGCTCCATAGGCTGGTGGTATTCCTGCCCTGGATATAACACTGTTGCCCAAGTCCATATGAGTCAATTTACTTTTGTCTTTCACTGAATTATGGTCTTTTTAACCAACTTCGATTTTACCAACTGGATTCACAGGTTTTTTAACTGGACCTTCAGATTTTCGAGCTGTTTCCCTTACATTTCGTATCTTACCCAAAGGTAACTCTGCAGTATGTCTTATTGCTGGAACCAGATAACCCAAAAAACAACTGCCGGACCAATTCTCAGGTAACCATTCATATGCCTTTTTCCCACAAATAAAATCATTACTTTGGTACTAATACGTGTTATCCCTGCATGAAACATGTTCCTATCTTTAATAGACAATTGTTTAGTTAAGACTGGATTGTCACGTACTGCATTTAATGTAGTTTTCATTGAACTCAGATATGAATCATGGTTAGTATCACAAACAGTACCCCACTTCTGACTTTAATGTAACATTTATAAGACATTGTTATATTACCATTACTCCAGCCCACCTGGAGGGTATCACTTTGTAGAACATACAACTCCTTTTTGTGTGACAGGTAAAATAAAGCTATTTTGTCCTGTGATCTCACAGTTCCTATATTAAAAAAACTTTCCCAAGTCTCATTTTATCCCCAGAGGGACAGTGGACATTAACAGTCTTTTATATGTTGTTGGTATAGCTGTACAAACCCAGCAATTTGAAATGTTCATAGTCTCTGTATACACGCTTCATGGTCAGGTATGTGTTAAAGTTTGGATGCCAGTCTATAAACAGTTCATCACGTCTTCTCACTTTCACTCGTGTGGTTGAGTGCAGGAAAACCACAATAAGAGAAAAATTGTCACACTTATAGTCAACAAATGCACAGCCAACAAAATAATTATGCAATAGTTCTGGGGTTGCTCTGCTTTTTTATTTGCTTTACTCTTGGCCATTTTGCCCTTGTGTATTAAATTGAACGTTCTTTGTTCTTGTTCTGTCTTTCATCTGAAAAAGAGTTAAACTGCAAAACAGATTTATTCATTAACAGTTTTTTATATAATTAGCTAATGAACTGTCAGCCTCCAGCTCTGCAGGCATGAGAGCTTTCCACTGAGGCACATAATATGCCCTTCCAAATACTACTTCAAAGGGATCAAACCCTTTGCATTTGTTACTGTTTTCATGCTCAGCAATGCTAGAGGTAAACAGCAAATCCAATTCTTCTGAGTCTCACTCATCAACTTCCTTCCTTCACATTTATTCAACTCTATGAAGTCCATACAAATAGTATGGAACGGATATGGTGGTGTAGGAAACTCCTTGCTTGTTTTAAATGCTCCTTGTGCATGGTGCTTGTTACAAGTATGACAAGCTGCACAAAATTTTATTGTATAATTTATGTATCCATATATTTGGAATATTCTATTTACTAACTGTACCATCCCCCCTGTTGAGACATGGCTCTGCCCATGGCTCAACAAAGCTGCATATCTAAATAAATTAGACGGCAATATTGTTTTTTCCTTTGAAATGTACAGTCCATTTTCAAAAATTGCACCTTGTTTTACCCATTTTTGTTTTTCTGCTTTTGTAGTAAGCATCTGCATTGTTTTTAACATGTCTAAATCTAAAATCTCAGAGGGTTGTAATTCCTCATTTAAAATAAAGTTTCTGAGTCTGAGGCTGCTTGCTTTGCAGCTGCATTAGTTTGTGCATTACCTTTTGAAATCTTATCCTGTTGTTTTGTATGAGCTACACATTTACAAATAGCTGCTTTGGTAGGCAGCTGAATAGATTCTAATAGCTCCAAAATAAATTGCGCATGATTAATAGGTTTTCCACTGGATGTAATCATCCCTCTATTTTCTTCATTGTTGTGCAAACACATACACTGTAGAAAAAGCATACTGATTATCAGTATATATGTTCACTTTCTTGCCTTCAACTAAAATACATGCTCCTGTCAAAGCTACCAGTTCTGCTGCTTGAGCATACAAGTTGTGTGGCACAGTTTGTGCTTCTAAAATTTCAGTGTCTGTAACTACTGCATACCCCACCAGATTCTTCCCTGTAGGACCCCTTCTGCATGAGCCATCCACGTAATATGTCACCTCAGCATCATCCAAGGGCATATCTGTAAGATCTTGTCTAGGTAAAGCTAACTGTTCATATGAGGTTGACTCAGCAGTATGGTCATACATGAAAGATGTCTAGCAGGAGAAAGGTATGCAACTTTTTTTTTGTAACAGAATTATTGCAACTGCATGAGGCATTCTCAATGTGAGAGGGTGGAATAACACTACTGAGGCTGAAGCCTGCACTGCCATTGCTGCTGCAACTACTGCTTGTACACAGTGAGGCAAAGATTGCACCACTGGGTCTAACTGTGATGAATAGTAAGCTATGGGGCATTGCTTATCCCCATGTTGTTGCTTTAATACTGATGTCATGTACCCTTGCTTACAATCTACGGTCTGAAAAAAACATTTGTGATAACTTGAAGTCTTAAAACTAATGAAGAAGCTATTAACTGCTTCAACCTGCAGAAAGCCATTTCTGCTTTTGTTCTCCATTGTAAAATAATTTGGTACCCAGCTCCAACAAAATTAGTTGTACCTAAGAAAGACATTATTTCTTTCTTAGTTGTTGGTTTGGGTGCTTGCAAAATTGCTGTTTTTTTTCTTTTCTCTTTCCCTTTATCTAGTATTCTACCTTTATTGGATATCACATATCCCAGGTATCTAACCTGTGTTTTTTTTCCAAAGTTGTAACTTACTTTTGTTTACTTTGTCCTTGTATTACTAAAAAATTTAATAATGCTACTGTATTCACCCTGCACTGCTGCTGGGTGCTGCTAGCAAGATGTCATTTACATAAAGTAAAATTTGACTACCTTCCGGTGGGGTAAACCCTGCCAGGTTGCTAGCCATTTTTTGTGCAAATATTATTGGGCTCTCACAATATCCCTGTGGTAGTCGAGTATATGTATACCTTTTACCCTGAAATGTGAATGCAAACCAATATTGACTATCAGGATGTATAGGTATTGAAAAGAAAGCATTGCTTATATCTACCACAGTAAAATACTTCTGTTGTGGCTTTAAATCATTTAACAAGGTATGTGGGTCTGGCACCGTAGGTGCTCTAGGTATTACTGCATTATTTACAGCTTATAAATCTTGTACCATCTGCCATTTCCCGTTTGCTTTTTTAACAGGAAATAGGGGTGTATCACATGGTGAATCAGGAGATTCTACCAGTACTCCTTTTTTGAGTAATGCTGCTATTATAGGCTTAATTTTTACTTTTGCATCCTTTCTCAAAATGTATTGTCTTTTCTGTGGTCTAAAAGCTGACTTTGGGGTAATTGTAACTGGTCCTGCTGCTTGAATAAGCCCTACATTTAACTTGCCTGTTGACCACAGAGTCGTTGGAATTTTACACAAGGCCTCTTCTTTTCCTTTTAATAAAAATGCTAATCAGCTGTCCTCACTAGATTGCAAGTGTACAGCTGTATGTGTCTGTGTCAACCAATTTAGTTTTTTGTTTTTGTATCCCTTGTCCTGACATTTTTAAATCAGTCTGTTTTCCCATTTTGTTACCTTTTTTTTTAAGTCTGCCCATTTAACACTTTTGTTTTTTGTCAAGCTGACATGTGGCAGTCTATTGGACTTATACAATCTCATGAATTCCTGAGGTAATGAACAGCTTACTACACTGTTTCCCTCAGTATCCCAACATAAACTTCGTAATATTAATCTGTCAGCAGGATTTTTTTTTTTTTGTACGATTCTTGCTTATATTCCTTATCAGGTCCTGGTGTGCTACAGTAGTATAGAGTACAATGTAACAAGTGCTGCTGATCAGTGTCAAGGGAGGGTACCTTACTGATGGCTACGTTTATCAGTTCTTTGGTTACTGCCCTTGGACCAGTCATAACTAGGTCCTGGCTGTACCAATAATAGGCTTCACCCTCTGATCACACCACAAAAGCATCCATTTGTCTTTGTGCTTCCATACCCTGCATGGTAGGAACTACTGCTATGCCAAATATCTGCACAAGGTCTCTTCCCAGTAAGTTTACTGGATATTTTTGCAGAAACTACAATTTTACTTTTCTGAGTCATACCTGAAACAGGGTCAGTTATTGCTATATTATGGGAGAGTGGTTCCCTGTATAGCTGTCCATTTGCTGCTTTTACTAATATATAATCAGGTGATTCAGAATGTTTTGGTAACTTGGAGGGGTGTATCAAAGTCCGTGACGCTCCTGAGTCACACAGGAATTTGACTTTCCTTCCCTCCACCAGAAGTGTCACTTCTGGTTTTGTATCTGCTAGGTAGAGCTCCAGGTTCAACAATGCTAAATCTAAAATTTCATTTCCATTTTTATCCTCTACATCTGTTTGTACTTCCTTTATTCCCTCTACTACATTTACATTTTTTTTTTGTTTATTAACCTTTCCTGATGATTTTTGGTTATTATCACTATCATGTAGTCAGTCCTCATCTCCTTTATCTTCTGTCATTGCTTTCTTATTTTGTTTACAGTCCCTAGCTAGATGCCCTTTTTATCTGACTGTAATACAAATACTTCAGCTCCGTCTTCAGCAGTGAAGACTTGTGCCTTTTTTTCCTTTTTACTATTCAAGTGTCTTTCAGTACGTCTAGCATACTCAAGTAAGGCTTGCAGCCTGCTTGTTCAGTGATCTATCATATGCTTTGTAATAAAGTTACTGACAGAGGCAATGCAACCTTTTAAAAATGCATTTTTTTAATTGTTGTTTAAAGCATTCTAATAATCTAGCATAATATCCATCTATTGTCTCATTTTCCTGTTGTATGCATTAATTAATGCAAGTCCAGTCTGCTCTAAGTTTCCATTTTTCAGAGATTCTATCTGTCAGACCTTTCACTCTGTTGTCTAAAAATGTTTCAGAATTTTCTAAGCTTCTGTTTTTTACAATTTGCTTCCTCAATCCACCTGTGTGCTTGAGGTATGCCTAGTTGGTGCTGTTTTTTTTTTTTTTGCCTGACGTCCTGCATCAGATTTAAGCTTGTTTAAGGAGTTTAACTAGTGAAAGTTTATCTAGTTTACTATCAAATTCATAGTTGTTAACACATTTTGCAAAATATCTCACATTATCTGCTTGCTGCAATTGCATATGCTTCACATTATCCGTTAGGGGCGGATCTCGTGATCTCTCAGTGCACTGATCTCCCATGTCTTAAAAAGACTGTTACGTAACCCTTCTCTTGTACCATGTGGTATCTTATTTCCCCATATCCACAGTAGTGTCTAGAATGACTGTTTACTTTGCTTTGTTATTCCCTGATCTATGACTCAAGATACAATACTTGACTCTCTCTCCCTGCTATCACAAATCTTAGCAATAGCACAGTGTAACCTGGTCCCTGATCTAAAACAAAGACAAAGAGGGAAATTCTTCTTACCTAAGCCTCCCGCTTTATGACTGTCTTTTTTTCTTGGGGCCCAGTCTTCCGCTTTTCAGCCACAGATCAGAAAGTGGACAGCCTCTTTACACACAACAATTCAGTCGGAGGTCTTTTCACTTTAAGAACCATTTTGTTTTGGCAGCTTCTCCTGCGCAGATTTATTATCACCCATGCACTCTGACCTGCAGCTTACCAAGGGAATTCCGGTCCGAAGGACCAAAATGTTAAATAAATTGTTAAAATCAGACTGTAAAAATCATTAGGCTTTTTAAAATGACAGTCAGTAACACAGGATGCTCAAGTTCTAACAAATATGCATTCTACTAATGATCATTAGGAGGCAAAAAACCATACATAAACATGTACAGAGTTTTGACTAACTTTATTTGGGAAATATCCTTCATTATATACTATTTACAATCAGCTTTTGCCCACCTCACTGACGTGGTCAGTGACAGGGCCTTTACATCACCACAGTACATAAGAAAACGCTGATGTAATGCTTTTCAAAGTTTTTCCCATGAGAATATTGCAGCCTTGCAAGGCACCTGGTCAGTCACAATGTCTTTCCGAGGATGTAACCAATTCAAGGCTCTTAGATTAGTTCGAATACAATGGATGAATGTCTTCTTAATACATTTCTTTGTCTCTCTGTCCACCAGCTGGACATTATCTCCGGTAGTGCTCACAAGGCCATTCTCCTCGGTGGAAGCAGGAAAAGATACACATACAGACAGATTCATTACTTTCTAACTTTGCAGATAATATTTACTGAAAGACATGAGCCAGCCAAGCCAGCTACTGTCAGGGTCAAAGTTTTAATCACACTACAGCTAAGCTTCAAGCAATAATATGCAAGTTAATTTCTACTGCCATTCTAGTAAAATAGAATTAAATGCATTACATATTATACTGTTTTCAACCTTTGCACTTCATATATGTTTGAGTACATTTATATATGCCTAAGCACACATTTTTCTAACAGCTTATATATGTCTGAATACATATTTTTCTAACAGCTTATATATGTCTAAGCACATATTTTTCTAACAGTTTATATGTGTCTAAGTACATATTTTTCTAACACCATTTGAAAAGGTGGCACTTGTATGAATAATGGTTGTTTGATATGCTGTGCACCCTCTATGCTCTCTTTATATATATCTATACGTATTTATATATGTATGTATGTGTGTGTGTGCGTATATATATATATATATATATATATATATATATATATATATATATATATATATATATATATATATATATATATATGTATAAATATATTTATATATGTGTATGTGTGTGTGTGTGTGTGTGTGTGTGTGTGTGTGTGCATATGTATCATTAGAATGTTTACTGCCCCCACATAGTACATTCCCTATGGTAGACTGACTGTTCTGCATGATATGTTAGGGAAATCATCCCAACATCTTTTAGCTGAGATGGCTTACTGGTAACTTGTTTTGGCTATGTTGTGCAGGGTCCTGGTTCAAGACTTGCAAGTGCTGATTATTTTGTTTCAAGCCAGAGCAGTTCAGCTGTGGAGGAAGGGATAGAGGCAGTAATAACACAAGAGATACATATTTTGGGTCCCTTTATAAATACATACATTTTCCCTACTGTTGAATGACTGGGCTGCATCATATGTTTGAAAAAAACACCGCACATCTCTACAGCTCAGATGGCTTAGTGATAAATTGCTGTGGCTATGGTGTGCATGTCCTGGGTTTGGGACTGGCAAGGGCTGATCATTTTGTTGCTGAGCAGAACAAAGGCTGTTGGATACAGAGTGATTAAGGCACTTTTAATCAGCTGTAAGTGGGTTTGCATGGGTTTGTGCAGCAGTAAGCAATGCTAACTTCCAGTTAAATATGCTTACAGACAGTTAGCCAGGAAAGTGCTTAATCTGTGTATGCATTGCTTAGCACCATGCAAACAGGCTTAATCCCACTCACTACTGCTTAAAAGTGCTTACTCCAACTTACCCCTACGCTAATTTATTTAAAAGAAAAGTAAAAAGGGGTGATAGGAAAGTGATGAAAAAAGGGGGCACAAAGAGGGAACGACAATATGGAAAGTAGCTAGGGATGTGCAGGATGGGTGTAGGCAAGGTCCATAGCTGTCCATTTCATCTACAGCAACAGTTGTGCATATATACTGAATTTAGAGGTATATTTAGACACTCAAACCCCTGAGAGAGGGGTGAAGACAACAATAATGTGTTGTGAAGCCAATTAGACAAGATTACATGTGTCCAGTGAACACCTGTGCAAAAAGGCCAGTTATGTTTGGTAAAAAAATTTTGGGGGGGGGGGGCAGATTTCCTTTTTTTTAAGGTGAGAGTGGGATGTTGGGGAAGGATAGTAGGTATATTTGTGGAGGTGGGTTTGGTCAGAAGACAGGCAAGACAGACAAGACAGCATACAGGGGTGGTATATGACATATGTGGGGGGTGAACACCTTGGACGGGGAGGGGTGTTTGGAAATCAAAAGCCGATAAGCCCCCAAATGGTAACAGTGGGGCTGAGGTCCCCACCAATGGGCAATCACCACTGCACCTTCACGACCCCAGAGGTGGTTGTGCTGGTGGCTGAGCAGGAGTGGCAGGCTGACCCTCCAATTGTGCCATGTGGCCCTCAAGCTGGTGTAGCAGATCTCCCAATTCTCTGTGGATCTCCCTACAGACAAGACCCCGGACCTGATTTCGGGTGACAGGCTCCTGTCTGCGGCCACTCACAGGGGGGACAAGCCCCATCCCAGGAGATGGTTCCACCCAAAGCTGGTGCAGGACCAGCTGATGAGGAGGTCCTGGGATGGGTCGCAGATGTGCTGGGGCCTGGTACCATGGTGAGATGAGGTGGTAGAGGTGGGTCCGCTGGGACTAGCCTTTCCAAATGTGTTATGGTGTTGCAGCTTACAACATATGTGGGTTAGTAAAAGTCAGCACAATCCAGGATTATTTATAACAGCATGCATAGATATTCCTATTAACCCAAAACACCAGAATTGGAACAGTTGCATAGCAAACAGAATGCATGCATATATGGAACCACAGTGGCCATTACAACAGCATGCAGGTTACAGTGATATCAACAGGCCACCTATGATAGTATTTCTACATGGAACATTAATAGAAACACATTTAAATATTTATTGAACAATAGGACATATGTCCCAACAGTAGGTTTAGTGTAAACATACCCATTGATTTGTGTGTTTAGATTATTGTTGCAGATATTTTGGGGGGAGAGAGAGATGTCAATTAACAACTTATATATCCTTGTAGTCCTCACAACTTTAATGATCACTGCTCTACAGGTATTATTACAGTACCCTATGGCCTTGGTTTGGGCAGTGGTATGTTTGTACACAGTGTATACTTCAACTGTCTTATAGCTGAATTCTACTTCTTACCTGGTAGACCTGTGGAGGGAATGTTTGTTAACACTATCTGACTGTTTATACACATATTCTCAGATTCCTAGTTGTAATTATGCACATACCTCTCAATCTCTTAATGCACAACATCTGGGCAAAGCTTGACAACATGGGGGTATAAATAGGGACATATTTTGAATATTGCTCTAATAAACATTTAGACATCATTATTTGGTAACTGCAATCTCAGATCATCCCACTGATTCCCCAGGAAAAAAGAGGAACATGCCAAAAATATGAGCCAAATATCTGGACATTCTGGGAAAATCTGTACAGTTGAGAGGTATGATTTATGCACACAGCTTGCTACCACTCCCAGGATTCAAACCATGGCTGTGTGTGCTAATAATGCAACAATTTTGGTTTCATCAGAGCAAGCTATTTAGACATCACTGTCTGCTCCATCAGTATTTTCTTTGTAAGTCTCTCTTGGTTGTACAATCTGACCTTGTAATTACAACAGTCTTATACAGACATTCTTAGACATATTTTGTGTAGCACAGTGTGAGAAATGTGGTTGACACAACAGTACTATTCTGATATCAGATGTTGGTGAATGGTTCATGTCAGGCCATACAATACCAGAGTAAACACTACCAGTCCAGGATTTAAAACTTTATTGCCAGGCAGTTACAATATTCATATATAAAAGACCTGTGGGGGAATGTTTGTTAACACTACCTGACTGTTTCTACACATATTCTCAGATTCCTAGTTAATATTATGCACATACCTCTCAGTCTCTTAATGCACACACTCTAGACAAAGCTTGACAACATGGGGGTACAAATAGGGACATATTTTGAATATTGCTCTTATAAACTTGGAGAGTTGCTAGAGTAACAGGATTTGTTTTCATATACATTTTCTGCAGGATTTGAGGTCTGAAAATCAAATGTATGTCATTATTTAGTGACTACAATTCTGGTATCATCCCAGTGATTTGCCAGGGAGACGGAGGAACAGGCCTAATATATAAGCCAATTATCTGGACATTGTGCAAAAATGTGTACAGTTGAGAGGTATGATTATGTGTACAGCTTACTACTACCACTCCCAGGATTACAACCATGGCTGTGTGTGTGTGCTAAAAATACAACAATTTGAGTTTCATCAGAGTGAGTTATTTAGAAACTGTTGTCTGTTCCTTCAGTGTTTTATGTATAATTCTCTCTTATTTGTACAATTATACCTTGTACTTACAACAGTCTTATATAGACATTCCTAGACATATTTTCTATGTAGCACAGTGTGGGTAACAGTGGTTAATAAAACATTACTATTCAGAATAGTAATAAAGTTATTAAACAGCTGCCACACCAAGTTAATGCCTCTTTCCAACAAACAGCTAACTGAAATCAAATAAAAGTAATTGAAATGAGGCAAAAGTAATTCCCAGTATAACAAATCCACAAGTCAATAAGTCCAATTGTATAAAAAGCATCGGGTTTTATTGAACAGATAAGTGCTTTCGCTATGATAGCTTCATCAGATCTACAATTAAAACCAGAAATACCAGAATATAAGGGAAACAATCTTAATTGACCAGCCTATCATGTTATAAATTAAATAAACACTTAAAGCAGTATCATCAAATAAAAACAACAGTTCTAATAATTGTATTAAAACCTAAACAAACAATATATATATATAAATTAATAACCTATAAATATAGAAAGCAAATCAACAAACATACATAAATACATATAAAAACATATAAAAAACATCACATATGCATATGCACACTAAAAATAACATTACATACATTCATCTGATATTCCTACGTTGCCTCAACCTAGGTTTGATTGAGGCACGTTCATTGAGACCTGATCCTCAATCTGCTCTCAACAAAACTATCCATTCACATTCTTTGCTCTCTGTGTAATTCAGAATATCACCCCCCTCTTATTTGCAGTATATACCTCTAAAACAATAAATAAAAATCCATGACCTGCACCAGACAGAGCTACATGTTTCGCCAAGGCATTATGTAGGTTACCTTTCTTAATATGGTAAACATGCTCTCTTATCCTATCTCGCAGAGGACGATTAGTCTTACCCACATAGAATGAGCCGCATGATATACAAGTAGCCAAGTACACAACATGAGAAGTCATGCAATCTGCTTCTATAGTCATGTCAAAAGTTACTTTCAAATCAGGATGTGAAAAAGAAGTACTTACATCTATAAAAGAGCAGAAATTGCAGTGCATACAGGGTCAGGGCATACTGCAATTTCGAATTCAGATGAATGTATGTAATATTATTTGTAGTGTGCATATGCATATGATGTTTTTTATATGTTTTTATATGTATTTATGTATGGTTGTTGATTTGCTTTCTATATTTATAGGTTATTAAGTTATGTATATATTGTTTGTTTAGGTTTTAATACAATTATCAGAACTGTTGTTTTTATTTGATGATACTGCTTTAAGTGTTTATTTAATTTATAACATGATAGGCTGGTCAATTAAGGTTGTTTCCCTTATATTCTGGTATTTCTGGTTTTAATTGTAGATCTGATTAAGCTATCATAGCGAAAGCGCTTATCTGTTCAATAAAACCCGGTGCTTTATATACGATTGGACTTATTGACTTGTGGATTCGTTATACTGGGAATTACTTTTGCCTCATTTCAATTACTTTTATTTGATTACTATTCAGAGACTGCAACACTAAATGCCATGCAATACCAAAGTAAACACAACTAGTAGTCCAAGATCAAGAACTTTATTGCCAGGTAGTTACAGTTTTATTGAAATATGACCTATATGGGACTATTACTGTCATATTCTCTGGTTTATCCAGTACAATCCATACACAGTTTTTATACTGCCAGGTGACTTTCTAATACTTTATATTTATTTGGTATGACTTATACAAGCAATATTGTTACTCACCAGCCTCATGACACAGCCTTTGCAACCTGCTAGCATGGGCTTCTTGATTCACAGCCCACTCAGCTGTGGGCATACATATCCATCACATACACAGGCTGGACATTAGTAAACAGTTCTTGATATGAATACTTACACAGTGCTGGGACACCACCCCTTTGGCTTGCTTTTTGGACCCTCTGGTCCAAGACCTCCCTCTTTCTCTGCTTCAAGTCAGCATAGTGTTGTTGGACCTGCTCACCAGTCTGAGGGATACCAGTGGCACTGGTGAGAAAGTGGGCAAGACAGTCCCAGGCTTCTGCTTTATATTGGGAGCCCTAGTACTGGCCCTGCACCACTGTGCCTGAAAGCACATGCCCTTGCCAACTCCTGCCATACTGCCTACAGTGGGAAGCTGCAACCAGTTATGAGTTATATTCCCACCTGCAGGGTTTAAATATGGTGGATTTGCTGAGTTTGCTGTGATTGGACAATTTTGAATATGCTGAGCTAAGGTAAGCTATGGCCAAACCTGCTTAGCTAAAGTTGGCAGTGCTTAAAGGGGCAGGTACAGCATTGCTTACCAATGGGCAAATCCAATTAACTGGGCTACTCATTGCTTAGCAGTCACCTTTACACAATGCTTACACCTGGTAAGCAGAGCTGTGCGATGCTTAGCATTGCTTATATTTTTACTTTATAGACTATCTGCTGTATGGGATTGACTCATCATTCATTACATATTATAAATCTGTTTATTGTCCCTGACATCCCCCAATGTGCATTCATTACATTTATTCCTGTGTGACTATACTGTATGGGGCACTTGTGTTTATATGAGGGTTTCACAACTTTATTACACTTATACCTCACATCTGGACCTACTGCAGTACTCTGGTTAACAAATATGTGTTATTTCATAGCTAATTATAAAAAAAATGCTTATGTACTGCTTTCATATGTAAATACAAATTGGTCACAGTATGGATCGAACCGACAATGGCTACTTACAAAGTGTATGCTCTAATTACTACACTATTGCAGCACTACTTAAGCTGGATGCCTCTTCCTATTTAACTTCTGGTGCTGTTTAAGATGGACTAAGCGTAGCTAAGTGACAGGCAAACCCACACAGCTATGCTTAAACTTTAATACATTTATAAAAAAATATATTTGTTGTGTTTTTTTTATTTGTACCATTCTGAATATCCCTTCTTATGCAAACCTGTAATTCTATCAACTTTCTGCTTTGTGGGATGTCTTTCTCTTATGGCTTTGTCCAGATTTCTTACCCTGACAGGTTGTGGGTGTTACGAGCATTCTCACTCATTTGCATACCTCTCAAGTGTACAGGTTTTTACAGACTGTCCAGATTGTTTACTCATATTTTTGGTGTGTTCCTCCTAATATCTCTTGCTTTCTGGCAAATAGATGAAGATTTAAGTAATTAAATAATGACAAACACTTGAGTTTAAGACTCCACATCCTTTAGAAAATTCATGCTAATGTAAAACCTATTATTCTATCAACTTTCTAAGTTTGTAACAGCAAATATTTAAAATCTGTCCCTATTTGTCCCCCCATCATTTTAGGCTTTGTTCAGATATTTTGCTCTAAGAAGTTGAGGGGTATGATCTAATTTAGGGGGCATATGTATTATGAGAGCTCTGCTCTCAGACACACACCCCTGCACTCATACACAGAACCATGCCCGTTTTACAGCACAGCAGCATGCCTTCATAAATATGCATGGCAATCTGCCATGCTGCACAGGAACAGTCCCTGCCCTGCAGGAATAACTTATTCCTGCATGGCTGCTTGCTGAATCCTGGGGTTAGTGTATATATGTTAACTTAAGGGCAAGCAGACCATTGTTAGGTCCTCAAATGCAAACAAATACTTTATCCATGTGATATTCAAGAGAAGAAAAAGATGATATAACAATGGCTAACAGCTGTCCCTTAAGTATCAGTCAAGCATTTAGAAAAATAGTGAGACTGCTCACTCAGGAGATAAAGTCCAAACAGTTACTCTACTAAATAAAAACAGGAATAAGATGGGATATTGGATAGTCCAGGTGAGGCATGGGAAATGAAAACCTTGGTTTTGCATGATTTACACATTAACTGACTACTCAGCATCTAGGCTAAGATACTCCCCAGGATTCAGCAAGCTCTGCATGGTGTGCAGGAATAGTGCAAGAGCTGCTGCATGCAATGTGGCTGATGAGCGATCCAGGAACAAGCTCCTGGGACGTGCATGAGCGCTCCTACACTATTTCTACATGGACACCACTGCTATATGGTAATTACCCCATTTACAGGTGAAAACCAGGAAAATGAGATGAATTAGCAATCCAGGAAGCAGGCAGGCATCTGTGCAGGAATAGTGTAACCTTCAGAAATGTATTCAGTTACTAATCAAATACATTTCTGCAAATTACAAAAGGGAGGCATGACAGCTCCAAAGAAAGCATGTATTCAATGGAGTAGGCATGCCAATGGCCAAATATATGGCCATTGGCATGATAAATAGTTGCACAATTATAAAAAATAACTTTTTTGGCCGATTTTGGACGTTTAAGAATAGGGCAGTGATGTGCAAACGGGATCGGGCTGAAAATACGAAAGAAGTTAGAAATAAGCTTTTAAACCCAAATCAGCAATTTTCCATGATAGTCAATGGCATGCATAAGACAACAATACCAGGGAATAGTGGCTTCTAAGGGGCAAGGCTCAGTGTGAGTGTGGTAACCATGAATTAGCATTCTGGTTTATGAAAATGAGGGGACTGATACTGAATCACAGATTTCCTCTCAGTGTTAGCTTGCACCCAACCATGTAAGTGCAGCAACACCATCGTATAAAGTATAAGAGATAGATGACCTCATAAGGGGGACTGTCATGCATGCTGTAAGCTTATTGGTGCTCTGTGGCCCGTGTTTGTCCTTAGCTAAGCACAGTGAAGGAAGAGGGTGTGTCTGAGGCTACCTAGCAGTGTTTACACTGCCTAAATGGGTATGCACACCGCACACTGGGTTTTAAACCAAAAAAAAAAAAAAAAACAGGAAATAGCTCTGTTCACATATAAGCACTGGGTATGCACAGTGCACCTCTAGACTTAAACAGGAAGGCAATGGGAAGGGAAAACAGCAGTAGGAAGGCAAGCAAGGAGAAGTAGGATAGCTGGCAGGAGAAATGTATCAGAATCAGCCAAATACACAAGGAACAGCCTTGCACACTTCTATAAATTATGCACACACCTTCCAGTCTGTTTTTTCCCACAAACTCTACACCACCAGTGTACACAGATGGGGAAATTTTACCTGACAAAACTAACAAAATGTTAGGGTCTGCTGTTGCTTTCATACATCAATATATGTAAGAGGCTGAGGATGGTGAGAATGTGAATGCTGACAACCAACCCAGAGTGAGCAGAAGGAGAACAGTGTACAGACCCAGAGTAACCTATCAGGGGTTACATGAGATAGAGCTAATGGAGCACTATAAGATGGACAGGGACATTCTGCAACAAACTGTTGAGCTGTGCCGGCCAAACCTCACACACAGAGCCAACAGAGGGGAACCCATCCCAGTGGATAACAAGGTATGTGTAAGTTAAGAATACTAGCCACAAGTACCTTCCAAAGACCAACTGGGAATATCATGGGGATCTCACAGGCATCAGCATTCAAGGTACTCCACCAGTTCCTGGATGCCATGTCAGCACATGCCGGTGAGCACATATATTTCCTCAACAACCGAGAGGCATTGACCAGAAATATGCATCTCTTCCACCAAATAACAGAATACCCAGAGGTAGTGGGTGCTATAGACTGCACATACAGACACATCAAAGCACCATCTGGTGAGTGGGGTAAGGTATACATAAACTGCAAGGGCTTCCCCTCCATCAACTGCCAGGTTGTGTGCAATGCCCAGGGCATTATCTTGAATGTGTGTGCTGGCAGCCCTGGAAGCTATCACAACTCCCACATCTGGCATATGACACAGCTATACCAGTCATTTGCCAATGGGGACATCCCATATTGCCACCTAGTGGGGGATTCTGGTTACGCACTGGAGCCGTGGCTGATGACATCCCTCAGAAATGCACACACATCCGAACAAGAACTCCATAATGAGGCACAAGCACAAACCAGAATCATAATAGAGCATGTGTTTGGGATGCTGAAGTCACGGTTCTGCTGCCTGGACATATCCATTGGAGCCTTGCAGTACTCTCCAGCTACACGTACACAAATGTTCATAGTATGTGCCATGCTACACAATGTGATCCTATGGAAACAGCTGCAGCAGGAACAGCAAGGGGCAAGGCCAAACAGCCTCCCCCCACCATTGCAAAAGCCATCACAGGCACAGAGGGATTTGAAGGAGGAACTACCTGAGCTTGCCCATGTAGGCAGAAAGAGGCATGCCCAGTATGCCCAGGCCTTGGCAAAGAGACAACTCATAGCACATACACTGACACATTAGAACCCAGGGAATGACACATCTCTCTAACTCACACATACAGTAAAAGGGATGCCAAACATGACACTACCTGTGCTTTACTATGTATAGGGGATGTACTATGTGCATCCAACATAGTCAGCCCTCAAGCACCATCCTCAATACTGGCACAGCCACAAGGTAAGTCGGTCTTCCTATCAATTGCTGAATGGAGTAGTATGTTCTGAAAGTTAGTAAATCACCAAAAACTGCCACCAGGTCAAAAAGTAACTAAAAAATCATATGCCAAGACCCTGGAAGAAAACACAATGACACTTATGGACAGGGTGACTTAGTCAAGCCTTGTAGTTGTTGATTTAACAGTGTAGTCCACAGAAATCCACAGGATAAAAACGCCAAGGAACAAAGCTTTTCAACTGATAAAATAGATTAATCCAAGCATTTACTTCACAGGAAAAAACACTGAAATCACACTAACGCTCCAAATGCAAGTACGTTTTTGTTTCAAAAACTTCCTCAGATGTGGGCTGGTAACTGCATCAGTGCATATATATACATCAATTAACATTTAAAACCACCAAGCTCATGCTGCATAGTAAATGAGGCATAATTGAAAATTATGCCATGAAAACTTTTAAAGGCACATTCTAAATGCCTTATTTCTTGCATAAAAAGTACTATTGACCTAATTGTACTAATGATAACAATCAAATATCATACCAGTTGTCTAAAAGTTTGCAAACTCTTTGATACAGTCATTTTTATTGCTTTAATTTAAACTTTAAAATCTCTAAAACCTTTTAAAGCCTTTTCTAAAACAACTTTTAATACAATGCCATCTTGTGGAACAAAGTTGAACTACAATTTTCTATTATAAAGAATGTATGTTTCCTAGGAATTTCTCTGAACCCAGAACTTATATGGAGTAACTGTTGTAATCATGCTTACAAAATTCAGATAAATAAAGTAATAAGCAGCTCTCCATGTTAATACAAATATGTTTAAAATCTTCATGCTAAATAAATAAATGAATAACGTGCAAAATAGCAGAAATGCAAAATACAAATACTTTAAAAACATTCTAAAACCACTTTAAAAATTATTTCAGTTTCTTGATGTCATTGTAGTTCATCATCTTATGTTGAAAAATATATTATCGAAATACAACTGAGATAACAGTCCTGACACGGAAATTAGTTAATAACTTAATAATTAAGTAAGGGAAGAGCATTAGATTCCTGCTTGGGATCTATAATTTTGCAGCTCTTAATTTGACGAGGGGGGCAATGGAAATACTTTCATTGAGTCCCGGGTGCTTGTTGGCTTGCAACGTAACTTGCCACCAAAGCTCACAGTACTCAATTCTTTCCTCCCATAAACCACCCCTGACATCATATTTACTTTTTCCAGTACAAAAAATTCATAATATGCCTGTTCACATTGCAACTTATGTTTATAGAGCAATTTAGTTTCTTTTTTGTTTTGTATCTCGTACATGTGCTCATAAATTCTTCTTTTCAACTTTCGTTCTGTCTTCCCAACATAGAAGGCTTGGCAGATTCTATAGTTTGCCAAATATACTATTCCTTTGTTCTCACAGTTACTGTATTTTTTCCCCTGGAGAACCAATTGTCTACTTTCAAGGAACACTGTTTCCCTGTTTATAATATATGGACACTGAGCACAGTGTCCACATTTAAAAGTTCCTTTTCTTCTTTGGTTCATGTTTCTATGGTTCTCTGCTTCATTTCTTTCTAACAAATTCTTAAGGTTGCACCCATTTTTGTAAACTATTTTAACATTTTTTATTTGTTATATGCTCTATATCTGTAATAGTGGAAAATATTTTCCATTCCTTAATCATTGTGTTTCTTATAAGGTTGGAGCTTCCATTAAATTCAATCACTAAAGCACTACTGAAATTGTCCTCTGACGTCTTTGTCTGTAACAATAACTTCAATCTCAAAGAATGGCTACAGGTTAGTTTTGCCTCTAATTTTAAGGACAAAAAAAGCAAACCTAAGCCAATTAATGACTCTTTTAAAAATCAGTTGGACAGATTTGAGAAACTTTTGTACAAATAAAAATCACTTGATGTTGAAAATAGCTATTTAAAATAATGTATTTCAGAGAATATTGTGCCGAAGGGTTGAGGTTGAGGTTTGAGTTTGAGGTTATATAAATACCCGAACAATGTTGTACCCGGCAGTACATTTCATAAATAACTTATTGCTATTTTTAATAGATGTGGTCTGGATGTTTTAAAAGCTATGAATGATGAAAATAACCAAGTAAAAAGTGACCTAATGGAAGAAATTGATATTTTAAACAACAACATTAAAACGGACCTTATGTTCGGAATTGAGGAAGAGAGAGAGAAATATTTTAGGATTAAAAGTGATATTGATGGTCAGTGTAGTGACTTGATTCAGAGAAACATAAAGAAATTGGAAAGGGACTTGACAGAATACAAAAATAACACCAGTTATCCTATACCAAAGTATAGACCTAGATAAATGAACAACCCAGTCTTAGTGAAGAAGAAACACATAAACAACATCTAAGAAATGATGAAAGATTAGATGACCTGGATGAATTTAATGACTACCCCATGCTGAGGAGGTTAGAGAGACTGAGGAACAGGAATGACTATCAACAAAACGGGTATTACACAAATTTTTGGGATGGAGCAAGAAGGGGGAGGGGGAGGTACTAAATGTTGCTAGTACCACCAGCCCCACATTGGAAAAAGAAAATATTACTCAGGATGTTAGTAACCCTTATAGATTTACCAAGGGTGACTTTAGTATCTACGATTTCAGTAAAATCAAACTAAAGGATGAACACTTTAGCCTGTTATCCAAGGGTATTAAATGTATACCCATGAGAAGAGGTGAGCTTACTAAGACCTTATTAGACATAAAAGCATTTCTTAGAAAGGTTAACTTACAAGTTCTTTTAAACCAGGAAATGAAACACAATCAAAATTTAATAATCTAACAAAGAGGAGTACTTTCGACCCTCCATTACACCCCCAAATTAAGAACTTTGAAAACATGATAGAAAATGAGATTAGATCTAATTTTGACAAGGTTAGATACACCAGTAACGTGAATATGGAAGAAAATAAAACTTTAACAGAGTTAAGAAAGGATGTCAACCTCAGAATCATGAAACCAGACAAAGGGGGTGGAATCGTCTTGATGGACACACTTCTCTATGAAGGGAAGATGAATGAAATATTAAGGGACCCCACTAGATACACTGGTTGTTCTAGGAATTAAATAAATATAGCTTACAGAAGCATTGACATAGTCTTAGAATAAATTTTTCTGAGGGACTTATAGACAACAAAACACTGAGGTACTTAAAAGTAGAAAAAACAAAAATTCCAACAATCTTTGGGATTCCAAAAACACACAAAGATGGAAGGGATCCACCCCTAAGACCTATAGTATCTGCTGAAGGCTCAAAAACCCTACCACTGGCTAAATATGTAGATTTAAAGCTAAAGAATATTTGGTTGAAACGTGACAATATTCTGAGGGACTCATGGGACTTCTTGAGAAGTGTAAGACAAGATATGTATGCAGATAATATTTCATTCCTTACTATTGACATTATTGATTTATTTTCCTGTATCCCTCATGAAGAAGGCAAAATAATGTTGGAAGAAATAATTTTTGAAGACGGTAGTTTAAGCCAAGATGAATGTATGATCATTGTACAACTAATGGACCTGGTTTTAAAGTACAACTTCTTATACTTTAAAGGTGAATTTTTTCACCAAATTAAAGGTGTAGCCATGGGCGCAGCGTGTGCACCTACGTATGCCAATTTAATTTTAGCAAAATGGGAGGAAAAATGGGTACTAAACTCGGGATACAACCAAAAATGGTTGTTGTATAAAAGGTTCTTGGATGATATTTGTATTTTTTGGAACACATCAAATGAGGAAATTCAAGAATTTATAAACCACTTAAACAATAGTACGGATTTCCTTAGGTTCACCCACAATGTAGATGATGCCAGGTTAGGATACTTGGACACCGAGATTTATAAAGAAAACAAGAAGTTTCATTCAAAAGTTTATAAGAAAAATACATATTCAAATTCCTATTTGCACTATGACAGTGCCCACCCCATTCATCAGAAAAAAAGTCTTGTGAGAGGGCAATATATTAGGTCATTGAGAATGACATAAAAAATGGAAGACTTTGTGGTGGAAATGAATACTTTAAACCATATGTTTAAACAAAGGTGCTACCCACATTCCTTGATGGAAGACATAAAAAGGGAAGTTTTAGAGGGTAGAGCTGATAGATTTCAACCAATTTTAGGAAAAAGTGAAGTGGTTAATGAACAAAGAAGTTAGAGGACAATTTCAGTAGTGCTTTAGTGATTGAATTTAATGGAAGCTCCGACCTTATAAGAAACACAATAGTTAAGTAATGGAAAAGATTTTCCACTATTATAGATATAGACCATATAAAAAATAAAAATGTTAAAATAGTTTACAAAAATGGGTGCAACCTTAAGAATTTGTTAGAAAGAAATGAAGCAGAGAACCATAGAAACATGAACCAAAGAAGAAAAGAAACTTTTAAATGTGGACACTGTGCTCAGTGTCCATATATTATAAACAGGAAAATAGTGTTCCTTGGAAGTAGACAATTGGTGAGCAAATAATTATATCTGTCAGTAGTTGATGACATAATACATCACAGTGTTAAACAGTACATATGTCTGAATATCTCTGCTTACACCAACCATGTAACACAAGCAGCACAGACAGCAATAGTTACAGTATCCACCTATCTGTCGCCCATTGTGACTCCATATTGTCAACCTATCTACAGATATCCTGCAGAAACAGGTTGCTATATATAGGTTGAGAACACCAAACACTGGACTGGAGTACAATCATACCTGGAATGGATTAACACAATACGGGAGGTCATACTGGGCATGCTGTTACGCTTAGAGAAATGAAGCCCATGTCTGACAGCACAATGGACTATATATAAATATATATATATATATATATATATATATATATATATATATATATCTATATATATATATAAATATATATATATATATATATCTGTCATTTGCAAATGTCTGTGCACACACACCAGATTGTACAACATTTATGCTTCACACACACATTGAATAGGAATACTCACACATATCCAAGGCCACCACACTATAATATGTCAGCCATACACACACACACAGATGTGGGGAAGAGAGAGGCAGACAGTGATAGATAAAAGTCCATTATAAGGCCTGTCCCACCCACTACACATCCAACTGGCCGATATCGCATGATGTGAAGATATCAGTCACTGTTGACATTCATTTTGGTAGCCCTCAGCCCTATAGTATCTGTGGTGCTTGTGATAAATGTATAAAACAAAGGAAACTCAAAACAAGTAAAACCAAAAGTCCACGGGAGGCTAATGACACACCAGCAGAAACGGCAGAGAACAGCAAAATAGCGTATACAGGTTTATATAAATATAATATTTTGTTTTTTTGTCGTTTTATGGATGATTTATTTTTTATAATCAATGGTGATAACAATACTGTTAATGATTTTTTTACTGATATTAATATATTTTCGGATTATTTAAAATTTACTATGGGTACCATTGGGCTGGATGTTAATTTCTTGGATATCACACTTAAATGGGACTTAATAGAAAATAGACTACATAGTCGTATTTATCGTAAAAGGACATTTAATAATGGTTACTTACATTACAAAAGTGGGCATCCTAAGTATATAACCAACAATATCCCCAGGGGGCAATTTATTCGGGCAAGCCGCATGACCTCTAAGGACGCGGACTTGCACCATGAATTTTCTTTTATTTCCTCCTTATTTATTAAGAGGAGTTATGATCCATCCATCTTGGATGATGCCAAGGCTGATATTTGGTCTAAAAGGGAATCTATTTATTTTCCATTATTAAATTCTCAAATTGATGTATTGGAGTCCCCTTGTAGAAATGTTGTAGGTAATGAGATGAATGCCAATTTAATTTGTTCACTCGAGATGAGCTCTGATTGTCAGGCCATTCAAAATATTATCAAGAAGAATTGGGGCATTATTAAGGGCAATAAGGACATTTTTCATGCTGTAGGAGAAAGGCCTATTTTTGTTCAAAAGAATGGTCTTAATATAAAAAGGATTTTGGAAATCAATCAGAATAAGGTGCCTAGATTGGGGTCTAATAAAAGGGGCATGTTTATCTGCAATCAGTGCAATATTTGTCGTTTTATTTCCACGGGCCCTTACATTTCAGTTAGTACATGTAGCAGGACCCTGGAGGTACCAGGTTACGTAAATTGTAACACTAGTGGAGTTATTTACATTGCCTTATGTTCCACTTGTACCGCATTCTACATAGGGATGACCACCAGGGAATTTAAAATAAGAATTAGAGAACATTTATATGCCATCAAATCTAAAGATGAAAAGAATGCTTTATTTAAGCATTCATTAAATTGTTTATCCTTTAGTAAATTCCTTTTTTCTATACTTGAGGTGGGTCAGAAGGATATGAGAGATGGCGATTTTAAAAATTATCTTTTGCAAAGGGAGGCATATTGGCAAATAAAATTAAAATCTGATATAGCCCCGGGTCTCAATGAGACCATTAATATTAAGTGTTTTTTAAAACAACATAAATTAAATATTAATAAAGAAGGGAATTTAGTTTATTCTCATTTTTAGTTGTATCAGTTTTTGCTTTAATATGTTTTCTTAACATGTTATATATATTTATTTACATAGATTTATATTTTTTATAAAGTCATTTTTTAAGTTCTGTTAGTTTAAATATTTGATTGATTATTTAATTGTTTGATTAATCACATGGTTAGATTTTGGTATTTAAAGTGGATTTTTAACATGTGTACTTATTCTGATGAAGTTTTGTACGAAAGCGGATAATAAACCTGTATACGCTATTTTGCTGTTCTCTGCCGTTTCTGCTGGTGTGTCATTAGCCTCCCGTGGACTTTTGGTTTTACTTGTGATAAATGTGTAACACAATAGTAAAAACCAGTATTCATGCAGCATTTGTATACACAGTCCTGTGAAATGTAAAGTTGTCTGTGACTGAGTGTGTGTGTGTGTGTGTGTGTGTGTGTTTCCAGAGGAATGATTTATGGCCCATTCACACACACTGCACTTCTTATTGCCCATGTTACCACTCCTGCTGATGTCAGTCACCTTGAAATAACCCTTTGGTGAAGTCTCAGTCCTCTAAGCTCTGTGGCGCTTACAATAACTGTGTAATACTGTAGTGTAGCAAACTAGTTAGATAGGAGCTCTAATCCTGGTCCTGTCAACTGTGAAACTGTATGTGAGAGTGCATGAGTCTTTGCTGACACCTGCTTTTGTGGTCATTCACACTTACTGCACTTTCCTCACCCCGTCTTTAGCACAGCAGCTGATGTCACTCACCTTCAAAAATTCCTTTGGACAGCTTCCACCATAAAACATCTTTTGTGCTTGCGATAACTGTGTAATACCATAGTGTAGCAGACTAGTTAGATAGGAGTTTTAATCCTGATCCTGGAAACTGTGAAAATGTGTATGAGAGTGTGTGAGTCTTTGTTGACACCTGCTTTTGTGGTCATTCACACTTACTGCACTTCCCTTACCCCTCCTTTAGCACTGCACCTTATGTCACTCACATTCAAAGACACCTTTTGACACCTCTTCAACATGTACCTGCCGTGGCACTTGCAATAACTGCATAATACCGTAGTGTAGCAAACTTGATAGGTAGGAGTTCTAATCCTCATCCTAGCAACTGTATAAATGTGTACGTTTGTGTGTGAGTCTTTGTTGACACCTGCTTTTGTGGTCATTCACACTTACTGCACCTCCCTCACCCTTCCTTTAGCACTGCAGCTGATGTCACTCACCTTCAAAGATACCTTTGGACAGCTGTCCAAGATATAATCGTCATGGCACTTGCGATAACTGCATAATACTATGCTGTAGCAAACTAGTTAGGTAAGAGCTCTAATCCTGGTCCTAGCAACTGTGAAAATGTGTGTGTGTTGTGTGTGAATCTTTGTTGGCACCTGTGTTTGTGGTCATTCACAATTACTGCATTTCCCTCACCTCTCCTTTAGCACTTCTGCTGATGTCACTCATCTTCAAAGATGTCGCAAACCAGACATCACATAAAACAAAAAATCAGTGTGCTGCACAATCACAGCTCTTAAGGCCAAATAACATACCTAACACACTAGTAATAGGTGACTCTATAGTCAGGCACACTGATGTCTCACTCACTAGGCTGGACAAGCAGAAGGTTACTGTTAACTGCCTGTCGGGAGCCAGAATCCTCCACATAACACAAGCATTCAGGTCACTCCAGAACAAGTACAAATATGACTCTGTCATTGTTCATGTTGGTGTGAATGACCTGAGATGTACCTCCCTGGACTACATGAAAAGAGACATGGAAGAGCTCTCTGATCATGTAGCCCAGGCTGGTGTGACCCTGACCCTGAGTAGCATCCTACCCTCACCAAGAATGATACCTCAGTATAAAGAAAAAATGATCAATTTCAACAATTGGCTAAGCTTCTGGTGTCATTCAAAGGGGATCCAGTGTCTGTCTGCCTGGGATGACATGCTCGACAAGCCGTGTTGCTTTGGAAGAGACAGCTTGCACCTGTCACCCCTAGGCTTTTGAATACTGGCCAAGGCTCTTGCTGCCCCCATAGTGCCTTTTTTAGGCATGGCTCAAAAGTCAAACCCACCTCCATAAACAGCACAATTAACAAAAAACTGAGGGTTATGCTACTCACCGCCAGGAGTTTAACTCTCAAAATGCATGGGCTCGAAGCACTCCTCAGTATGGAGAACGTCAAAATCTGTGCAGTAACTGAAACCTGGTTCAAAGCTACAGAGAGCACCCCTGCACTACCGGACTACAACTCATACCACATGTTTCAGCCACAGAACATAGACCAAAACACAAAAGGAGGGGGTGTATCCATATTCATCAAGGATGTCTACACCTCCAGGTTAGTGATACAGCATGATACCTCTGAGATCATCCATGTGCAACTAACATCAGGCAAATCTGCAATGCAAATTGTGGCCTGCTACAGATCATCCTCCATGACCCAGGACCACCACTCCACCTTTCTGGAGACACTGGAAAACATGAAGGTCCTACTTAACACCCTGATATTGGGCAATTTCAATTACCCTACCATTCACTGGGAAAACTACTCGAGTACAAACTCCCAGGCCCAACGCTTCCTGGAATTCATAATTTCAAATGCTCTGGATCAGCTGGTAAACTCCCCTACCAGAGGTGAAAACATATTGGACCTGGTCATCACCAACATGGGCGACAGGTGTTCCACACCAGAGGTCAACCAGTCACTGGTTAGATCAGACCATAAACTAATCACTCTGGATGTCCACACCCCACCACCACCCCAACTAAGGAAACCACAGTAAAACACTTTTCTAAAGCAAACTTCACCTTACTTAAGAAAGAGGTGGTAAGTTTCACAGCCCCCATGTTAAAGGATAATGCTGCCCAAGATCCAGAAACCTTTACAAATGCACTCTATGAGCACCTATAAGGATGCATGGATCATGCCATCCCTAGCAAAACCAAGACTCACTCCTCTAAAAGAAGGAAACCAGTTTGGTGGACCCTTGCCATAAACAGTCTATACAATAGGAGGAAACTAGTTCAGGAAAAAAAGCAAATCCCAAGAAGGAAAGACTTCCTGATCAGTATCAGTAAGAAATTAAGGTCCCTCATGAAATCATCCAAGGATAACTTTGAAAGAAAAATAGCCAAGGATTCAAAAGATAACCACAAAGCCTTCTTTAGCTATGTTAAGAATCTAAGTGGCAACTCGCAGATATGCACTGAACGAGTGCAAAATAGCACAAAATATACAAAACCTACTGATATTGTCAACATCCTGGCAGATAGATTCATGGCAAACTTCACCCCCCTCTCACCTCCAAAAGTGCCCACAATAATACCGGAAAAGTGTAGTGTCCCAAAAATCACTGATGCACAGGTGAAAACAGACCTTTCAAAAGCCAAAAACATAGAGTCAATGGGACAAGATGGTGTCCCAGGCTGCGTCTTGCATGAACTACCCCCCACCTAAACACGCTGTTCAACGTCAGCCTCTCCACAGGCTACATGCCCATAGAATGGTGCACAACAATGATTATTCCTCTCCACAAAGGAGGGGCCACAACTGACCCTGGTAACTATCTCCCCATAAGCCTGACTAGCCTGATTTGCAAGGCTATGGAGCGCATCATCATAGAACTCATTAACAAAGACATTGGGAACCTCCGGACACTTGACCCGACCCAGTTCAGCTTTGTTAAGGGCAGATCATGCTACTAAACCTGGTTAACTTCTTCAAGATAGTCACCAAGGCCATAGACAAGGGAAAGGTGGTTCACACAGCCTACCTTGACCTCGCCAAGGCTTTTGACACCATTCCCCACTCAGGTATTACAGAAAAACTCACCAGCCTGAACATAAACCCCTATGTCACGAGATGCATTGCCAACTAGCTTACAAACAGAACTCACACGGTAAGAATAGCGGGCACCAGGTCCGACTCTAAACCAGTCACAAGTCTCCTGCAAGGCTCGGTCCTGAGACCCCTACTGTTTGGCATATTCTTCTCAGAAGTACAGGCAAACACAGGAGGACTATGGCTAACCAAGTTCACCAATGACTGCAAACTGGGAGCCATAATTGACTCTCCGGCTGACACAGACATCCTCCAAAAGGGCCTTACTGAGACGGACACCTGGTGTCAAAGTCATGACCTCAAGCTAAATGCCAAAAAATACATAGTCATTCCATTTGGGAAAAACAAAACACTCACGAACTGCCACATAGGTGGCAGCCCCCTTAATACAGAAGAGGTAATAAGAGATCTGGGGCCCAGGTAGATAGTAATCTCTCCTTTGACAATCATATTGCAAAAGTAGTTATGAAATCCTTCTATGTGGCCCATCTAATTACTGAATGGTTTACATCTAGAAATAAAGAGGTTATAGTGCCCCTCTACTCATCACTCTTTAGACCCATCATAGAGTACAATGCCCCATTTGGGATGTACCTCACAAGACACTTCCAACAGTTGGAAAGACCACAAAAGTACCTCACCAAGAGGATTACTGGAAAACATATGTCCTATGCAGCCCAACTGAAAAAAACTGTGGCTGTACTCAGTGGCATATTGCTTACTCAGAGGTGATCTCTGCCTGACTAACAAAGCCATGTCCAACTCAGAACTGATGGACATGCTCCACCTAAAGAAATCCAAGTCACTGTGAGCCACTCGCTCTAGTGAGCTAAACCTCACCACAACAATAAATAGAACATGCTGGAGGGATAGATTCCTGTCACAGAGACTCCCCATGCTTTAGAACAAAACTACAAACTACATTAGGCAGAGCCCCTCACTAACATTCTTCAAGAGAAACCTTGATGAGTGAATGGGTAACAGAAAATACACCCCTGGGATCACTTCCTTGGCTCTGCTTGACAGAGGATCGGTTAATTAATCAATGGTGTGGCAAAAGCTGACACACTCTGGCTAGGCTTATAAATGCCCTTGGCCATCTAGCCTAGTACCTACCTATGAACCTATGAACCTATGGATAGCTATCTAACATATAACTGCCATGGCACTTGTGATAACTGTGTAATACCATACTTTAGCAAACTAGTTAGGTAGGAGTGCTAATACTGGTCCTAGCAACTGTGAAAATGTGTGAGAGTCTTTGTTGACACCTACTTTTGTGGTCATTCACACTTACTGCACTTCCCTCACCCTTCCTTTAGCACTGCACCTGATGTCACTCACCTTCAATGATACCTTTGGACAGCTCACCAATATATAACTGTCATGGTGCTAGCAATAACTGCATAATATCATAGTGTCGCAAACTAGTTAGGTAGATGATCCTCGTCCTGGCAACTGTGAAAATGTGTGTGTGAGAGTGTGTGAGTCTTTGGTGACACCTGCTTTTGTGGTCGTTCACATATACTGCACTTCCCTCACCCATACTTTAGCACTGCATCTGATGTCACTCACCTTCAAAGATACCTTTGGACAGTTCTCCAACATATAACCGCCATGGCGCTTGCGATAACTTTGTAACACTATAGTACCAATACATAGCTAGGTAGGGGTTTGAAACTCAGTGCTGACAAGTATGTGTGGGGATCATCAATATCCTGTGGGGTGAGCGTGTAAATAACAGGATCCATTGCACTGGGTTTTGCTACATTTTCATAATGAGGACCCATATGTCACAAAGTCACATTACAAGGCCAACAGTTGTCAAACACCATAGAGGTTGTTGTAGACAATACACAGCCATACATTTATATATAGACAACCATTATAATACCCAGATAACTCTCTCTACCCACAGATCATACACAAACATGCTTGGCTCTTTCTCTCTTCCTTTCTTTCCCTCTGCCTCTCTCTCACCCCTTCTCTGGTAGATATGGAAACATACATCTGTTTTGCATAGGCAGTAGCTTGACTTTGGTATGTAATGCTCATGATCAGCTGATGGCCTGTGCACAAATTGGAGTCCTCCACTTGCTAATTGCATGTGGAACACCTGTGGTATCATTCCTATAGCCAATAGCATGGAAACACACTCCTATAATAAGCAGTGCAAGTGGGTGTCGGCCCTTCTCCCTCACTGTGAGCAAGACTTCATGTGGGTGTGTGACAAACAGCATCACAGAGGGTTGTTGGAACTATCTCTTACAACAAACACTGTGTAGACAGGCCAAAAAACTTTGAGGGAATGTTCCAGATATGGGGACCAAATATAAGTATTGCTGTTTGTCAAAGGAAAAATATACTTTAAAAATTATCAAAACATGGTAGGTTCAGGTTAAGGCACTTTAATCTTGCAGCAAGGAGACAAAAATGTGCTAATACAGAGTTTGTCTAACCAGAAACAGGAAATGCATTCAGTTTTATAGGTTATCAAATTAATCCTGTCCTACCATGCTGACGTAACAGATTACCACCTTTTCATCTTCGTCTGCTGACCATCTTTCCCATGTATTTCTGCTGATTTAAACAATTTTTGTGTGAAACTTCCTGAGGAAAACAACATGGCCTTGGTTACTTTCAGTTAGATACTTGTTATGTTACATTCAAGATACTACGGCTAAATCAAGCACAATGCTAGCAGTTCATTTCTCTAATAATCCTTTGTCTACCTTATCTCTAAATTACTGCAGCTGCAGAGGTTCCCATCCTCTGGACAAGGCTGTTTGTCTAGAATCATTACATTTATAATATAGAGTATTGTTCATTCATATGCTTCTGACCTAGCAGATAAACTCCTGCTTCTCAAGTACATTTCCACAAGGCATAAACAAGAATATTGCTGTGCTAGCAGTTACTAGGTCAGAGGGCAACTTGCAAGTTTCAGTAAGCATGCTGCAGTTTTCAAAAAGCATATTTTTTCAGTCTCATATGAAACTCAATTTGTATATAACACAGCGCATGAAAAATAGAATGAAAAGCATATTAAAAACACTTGATTATTAATTTGGCATTAAGCATACACATATTAATACATATTTTTCTAACATCTCCCTTCTGTTAATACTTTTTATTCTATTTTCAAAAAAGGATAAACAGCTTGCTTCGTTTCCTAACCTCTTCCATTCAGGATTTGCAGTTAAGAAAGTCATTCAGTTTAAACTTTTATGAAAGTGTCTCGCATTCTAGCAGCTCTTCAAATTCAGTACTTTGATACATAGTCTCAGATACAGATATAGCTATGAATTCTTTAATTAATTTCTTCATGCAGGGGATTCCGCAACAAATACAAACTCCTATTAGGAGTAATCCTACCCCAATAGCAATCAATATGTTCATAAAAATGGAGCCCCACCCCCCGAAGGCATTCTGGAAAAACTCTGTCAGAGGGTTTGGGCCTGGTTTGGTCATGGCCGACACTTGCTGAATCACCTCGAGTTGGTCGTTGATCTCATGCTGATGGTCAAGAATGAACGCACAGCACTCTTCTTTGATTAAAGCGCAATTTCCACCTCTCGTCGCTAGGGTGAAGTCGAGAGCCATTCGGTTTTGAAGCACTACAGTTCTCATGGTATTCAGTTCATCAGTTATCAGTTCAAGTGCAGAAAAAGTTGCATTACTCATTATTTCGAGAAGTTTGGACAGTTTTCGCAGCTCCCATATTGATTTAACTCCGCCATACATGGGTGATATACCTGCCCAGGATATATCAGCATCACTCAAGTCCATGTGCACAAGTTTGGTTCCCACATTACGATGGTCTTTCCACCCTGCTTCGATTCGTCCCACTGGATTCTCAGGTTTTTTAACAGTCTTTTTGGTTATGTCTCGAGTTTTTCGAACACTCCCCTGAGGCAAAACTGCAGTGTATCAGATGGCCGGAACCAGGTACCCCAAAAAACAACTGCCAGACCAATTCTCAGGTAACCATTTATATGCCTTTTTACCACATACAAAATAACAATCTTCTACCTTAGTTATTACTTTGTTACGAAATGACTGCCCTGCATGAAACATTTTCCTATCTGTTACTGATAACTGTTTGAAAAGTACAGGATTATGCTGTACCTGATCAAGAGTCTTATGCATAGATTTCAAAAATGAGTCATAATCTGTACTACAAGATCCACTCAAATCATTTGGTTTTCTATAACATTTATACTGTACTGTAACATTGCATTTACTCCATCCAACTTGGATGGAGTCATTTTTATAAAAACATACAATTCCTTTTTGTGTCACAGGCAAATACAGTGCTACCTTATCTTGTGCTTTAATAGCGACTGTGTCAAAAACCAGATTTTCCCTGGTCTCATTGACCCCTAGCGGGATAGCAGTCATTAATAAACCCCCGTATGCTGTTGATATGGCCGTACAGACCCAGCAGTTAGAAACATTAAAAGTCTCTGCATGCACACGTGTAATTGCCTGATAAGTGTTAAAGTTCGGATGCCAGTCTATGTTTGGTTCATTACGTCTAATCAGTTCAACCTTTGTGGCAGGAAAAAGGAACGGCCACAGCAAAAAGAACAGTGTGATCAATATTGCAATAAAAACAATCATACAAGTTTTCTGAGGTTGCTCAATGTCTCTACTCACTCTGTATCTGGCCATTTTGTTCTTGTTGTGCAACAGTAACAAAGTTTTTGTTCAGTTCAAAGTTTTTAACCAGTTTACAGTGCATCAAATGAATCCAGGAAGCTCACTTTGCGATCTTGACTGCAGTGGGTGTCGTCAGTAGTACCTGGTATGGACCTTCCCACTTCAGAGAACTCCAACTTTTCCGCTTGGCAATCTTCACCCAGACCCAGGTGCCTGGGACTACTGGTGCTTCCGATTTCGATTGCTCTTTATCTGAAACAGAATTTAACTGCAAAAGTTTGTTATTCAGAAATCGCCTCATATATCCTGCAAGTGAACTGTCAGCCTCCTGCTCTGTAGACATGAGAGCTTTCCACTGAGGTGTATAATATGCCTTCCCAAACAAAGTTTCAAAAGGAGTTAATCCCTTTACATTTGGAACAGTTCTCATACACAACAGTGCTAAGGGCAAACAGTGCACCCAGTTTTTCTGTGTCTCTTCTATCAATTTCCTAAGCTTGTTCTTCAATACCCCATTGTGCCTCTCTACTAGCCCTGCAGATTGGGGGTGGTACGCATAGTGGTTCTTTAACAATATCCCAAAATAATGACTGAGTTGTTGAATTGTTTGGTTCATGAAATGTGTCCCGTTATCACTATAAATCTTTTCCGGTATACCAAATCTGGGTATAATTTCTTTAACGAGGACCTTTGCAACAGTAGCTGCATCTGGATTTTTAGTTGGAAACGTTTCTACCCATTTGGAAAACATGTCTATAATAACAAGGCAATACTTCTTATTCTCACATTTATTCAATTCTATGAAATCCATACAGATAGTATGGAACGGATATGGTGGTGTAAGAAAATTCCCTTGCTTAGGCTTCAACGCCCCTTGTGCATGATGCTTGTTACAAACATGGCATGCTGCACAAAAATTTTTTGTATAGTTTGTAAACCCGTAGGTTGTAAACACTCGATTCATTAACTGTACCATTCCCCCTGTTGAGACATGGCTCTGCCCATGGCTCAACAACACTGCATATCTAAACAAATTAGATGGCAAAATCGTTTTCTTTTCCTTGGAGATGTACAGTCCCTTTTCGAAGATTGCTCCTCGTTTTATCCACTTTTGTTTCTCTATATTTGTAGTAAGTGTCTGCATTGTTTTTAACATTTCTAAATCTAAAGTCTCTGAGGGTTGTAATTCCTCACTCAGAAGAAAAGTTTCTGTGGCTGAGGCTGCTTGCTTTGCAGCTGTATCAGCCCGTGCATTACCTTTTGAAATTCTATCCTGTTGTTTCGTATGAGCTACGCATTTGCAAATAGCTACTTTTTTAGGTAACTGAATTGAATCTAACAAATCTAAAATAAGTTGCGCATGATTAATCGGTTTACCAGTAGATGTTATCATTCCTCTATTTTTCCACTGTTGCGCAAAAACATATACAGTAGAAAAAGCATACTGACTGTCAGTATAAATGTTCACTTTCTTACCTTTTGCTAAGGTACATGCCCTTGTTAAGGCAATCAATTCTGCTGCTTGTGCAGATAAGTTGTGTGGTAAAGATTTTGCTTCTAAAGTTTCAGTATCAGAAACGACTGCATACCCCACTAGGTTCTGTCCTGTAGGACCCCTCCTGCACGAGCCGTCCACATAGCATGTCACCTCAGCATCATCCAAGGGAACATCCATAAGGTCTTGTCTAGGTAATGTCTTTTGTTCAATCTCCTGCAGGCAGCAGTGCGGTTTGCCATCTGCAGGGGTTGGAAGCAAAGTTGACGGATTCAAAGTTGTGCATCGTTCAATTGTCATATGAGGTTGGCTCAACAGTATGGTCATACAGGAAAGATGCCTAGCTGGAGAAAGATATGTTACTTTTTCTTGCAGTAAAATAATTGCGACTGCATGAGGCACTCTCAATGTGAGAGGGTGGAACAATACTACTGAGGTTGAAGCCTGCACTGCTATTGCAGCTGCAACTACTGCTTGTACACAGTGGGGCAAGGATCGTGCCACTGGGTCTAACTGTGATGAATAGTAAGCTATGGGGCGTTGTTTGTCCCCATGTTGCTGTGTCAATACTGTTGTCATATAACCTTGCTTACAATCTACAGTTTGGATAAACTGCTTGTTATAGTTTGGTAATCCTAAAACTAAGGATGATGCTATCAATTGTTTCAGCTTACAGAAAGCTGCTTCTGCTTCAGGTGTCCATTGTAATAAATCTTGTGCTGCCATCGGCTTTTTAAATATTAAGTCGGCCAGTGGATCAGATTCCAAAGCATAGTTTGGTATCCAACTCCAACAAAAATTAGTAGTTCCCAGGAAGGACATCATTTCCTTCTTGGTAGTTGGTCTAGGTGCCTGTAGAATTGCTGTTTTTCTGTCTTCATCTAATATTCTACCTTCTTTGGATATTACATATCCCAAGTACTTAACTTGTTTTCTCCAAAGCTGTAACTTGTCTTTGTTTACTTTGTGACCTTGAGTAGCTAAAAATTGTAATAAAGCTATCGTGTCCTCTTTGCATTCTTGCTGGGTGGGGTCTGCCAGCAGAATGTCATCTACATAAAGTATAATCTGACTACCTTTCGGTGGGATAAATCCCGCCAGGTTGCTTGCCATTTCTTGTGCAAATATTGTTGGACTTTCACAATATCCCTGTGGTAATCTGGTATATGTGTACCGCTTTCCCTGAAATGTAAATGCAAACCAATAATGGCTGTCAGGGTGTATCGGTATCGAGAAAATGCATTACTAATGTCTACCACTGAAAAATATTTTTGTTCGGGCTTTAAATCATTCAGTAAGGTGTGTGGATCTGGCACCGTTGGTGCCCTGGGTATAACTGCATTATTTACAGCTTGTAAGTCTTGGACCATACGCCATTCCCCGTTTGCTTTCTTGACAGGAAATAAAGGTGTATTACATGGTGAATCAAGAGATTCTATTAAGACTCCTTCCTTAAGTAAGGCTGCTATGATAGGCTTGATTCCTACCTCTGCATCTTTTCTCAAGGGATACTGTCTTTTCTGGGGTCTAAATGCTGACTTTGGCATTATGGTAACTGGTCCTGCTGTTTGTATTAGTCCTACATCTGATTTCCCTGCTGACCATAGAATATCTGGTATGTCTCCAAGGCTTTTTCCTCTTCTTCCAATAAAAGCAATACTCAGCTATTCTCACTAGCCTGTGAGTGTACAGCTGGGTGTGTCTGTGTGATCCAATTCAATTTCTGTTTCTGTACTCCCTGTTCGGAGAGCTCTAATTCTGTCTGCTTTTCCCACCTTGTGACTTTTTCACCTAAGTCTGCCCATTTTAAAGTTTTGTTCTTAGTCAAACTAACATGTGGCAGTCGATTAGATTTGTAAAGTGCTAAAAATTCCTGGGGCAATGAATAGCTTGCTACACTGTTCCCTTCTGCATCCCAGTACAAGTTTCGCAATACTAGCCTGTTTGCATGGTTCTGAAACAATTCTTGTTCATAATCTTTATCAGGTCCTGGTCTATTACAGTAATATAGAGTACAATGCAACAAATGCTGTTTGTCAATGTCAAGGGAGGGGAACTTGCTGATGGCTACGTTCATCAGTTCTTCGGTTACTGCCCCTGGACCAGTCGTAACCAAGTCCTGGCTATACCAATAATACATTTCACCCTCCGGTCGCACTACAAAAGTGTCCATTTGTCGCTGTGCTTCCATACCCTGCATGGTTGGAACTACGGCTATGCCAAATATCTGCATCAAATCTCTACCCAAAAGATTTACTGGGCATTTTGCAGAAACTACAATTTTACTTTTCTGAGTCATCCCTGAAACAGGGTCTATTATTGTTATGTCACGGGAGAGTGGCTCCGGATACAGCTGTCTATTAGCTGCTTTCACTAGTATATAATCTGGTGATTCTGTATCTTCCGGTAGTTTGGAAGGGTGTATCAGGGTTCGTGAAGCCCCTGAGTCACACAAAAATGTAACTTCCCTCCCTTCTACCAGAAGCGTCACTTCCGGTTTTGTGTTTGCTAAGTAAAGCTCTAAGTTCAAAAGAGCTAGGTCTAAAATTTCATTTTCTTCTATGTCTGCGTATTCATATACATCCTCTACCCCTTGTGTCACATCCTCTTCTCCTGCTATCACATTTACACTTACCTTTCCCTGCTCACTCTCTCCCAATGATTCCTGACTATCATATAGTCATTCCTCATCCTCCTTATTTTCTGTAGTCGCCTTCTTGTTTAGCCTGCAATCCCTCGCTAAATGTCCCTTTTTCCCGCACTTAAAACACTCACCCTTTTTCTTTCTTTCCTCGAAATCTTCTGATCGTTTGTCAGATTGTTTATTTCCCTGGGTATTTTTCTTACCTTTTTTCCCTGTTTGCACTACAAATACTTCTGACCCATCTTCTGCCGAAAATACTTGAGTTTTCTTTTTCTTTTTACTATTAAAATGTCTTTCTGCATGTCTAGCATATTCAAGTAATGGCTGTAATCTACTTGTTCGATGATCTACCATATGCTTCGTAATAAAGTTACTAATGCGAGTTATACTACCCTTCAAGAATGCGTTCTTTAACTGTTGTTCATATGAGGAATCATGTGTCTGGTTTTCTGGTATCTGCATTCCGCAATGATTATTAAAACACTCTAACAGTCTAGCATAATATCTATCAACTGTTTCACCTTCCTGTTGAATGCATTGATTAATGCAAGTCCAATCAGCCCTAGGCTTCCACTTTTCAGAGATTCGGTCTGTCAGACCTTTCACTCTGCCATCCAGTTCTGCATTAGTATGTGGGAGTGGTCTAAGTTGTGCGTCACGAGGACTCCAGTCGCCACTAATCATGTGCCAATCTGGACCCACAATTTGTCTAACTACTTTTTCTACTTCCTCTCCATTTAAATGGTAACTTAATCTCATACCCTGTAAGTCTTCTAAAAATTTTCTAAAATTCACTTTTGGGTGGGGAATGCCTTCCGTGGCTTTCCGGATATCTTCCGGTGTCCACGGTCTATAAACCAAAACAGTCAGATCTTGTCCTGCCTGTCCTGCCTGAGGATTCAGTACTTCTATGAGCGGACACATCTCCTCTTCACTCATAGCCTGTGATGCTCTATTTAATTCATTTAATTCAATCTCCCTCCTCAAGTCACGTGTTCAAGACCTAGTCTCGATAGGATCCCTGACAAATGGTTGTGCTTTTGCAGGGACAGCTGGGTATAGCGGAGGTGGATCAGCTCGTCCACTCGCTTCATATTCTGGTAACGGAAGTGGAGGGGCGAAAGAGGGGCCGTTGCTATTACTAAGTTATTGTCTTCTTTGTCTAAGAACATTGTCTTTGAATTTTTAATTCTCTGCTCCCTACGATTTGCTTCCTCAAGCCACCTATGTGCCTGAGGGACTCCTAACTGTCTCTGCTTTTTTAATTGACCTTTCGCGCCTATTTTTAACTGTTTTACAAGTTTTGTAAGTACAAGTTTATCTAAATTACCTTCGAATTTATACTTATCGACCCATTTGGTGTAATATTTAACATTATTGGCATGCTGTAATTGCATATACTTCGCGTCTTCAGTTAGGGGCGTGTCCCGGGAACTTTTTGTGCACTGATTTCCCATTGGTGTCATAGCTAAGCTGTAAATTGTTACATAACCCTTTCTATCACGTGGTACCACAAATCTATACCTTTTCACAGTTTATCTAGAATAACTGTCTACCTATTCTGTTTCCCTGATCTATGACAAAGAACAGTAACCCCTTTTCTGTCCCTAATCTGCATACGCAAATTTACCTGACAAAAAACAGTTCTGTACTTAGTCCCTGATCTTAAAACAGAAATAAGGTAATTCCTCCTTACCTGACCCTCTGTGAGTTGATCCACCGGATCGTTGACTCGTCCTCCAATCCCAGATCAGAAACAGTGGCTGGCCTCTTTCGAACGACAATTCAGTCGGAGGTCTTTCAAAACAGAAGAGCCGATTTGGCCTCTTCTCCGTACGGATGCATGCCACCGGGCCCAATTCTGACCTATGCCTAGAGCGAGAGATACGTTTCCGGTCCGAAGGACCAATCTGTCAAAGGAAAAATATACTTTAAAAATTATCAAAACACGGTAGGTTCAGGTTAAGGCACTTTAATCTTGCAGCAAGGAGACAAAAACGTGCTAATACAGAGTTTGTCTAACCAGAAACAGGAAATGCATTCATTTTTATAGGTTATCAAATTAATCCTGTCCTTCCATGCTGAAGTAAAAGATTACCACATTTTCATCATCATCTGCTGACCATTTTTCCCATGTATTTCTGCTGATTTAAACAATTTTTGTGTGAAACTTCCTGAGGAAAACAACATGGCCTTGGTTACTTTCAGTTAGATATTTGTTATATTACATTCAAGATACTACAGCTAAATCAAGCACAATGCTAGCAGTTCATTTCTCTAATAATCCTTTGTCTACCTTATCTCTAAATTACTGCAGCTGCAGAGGTTCCCATCCTCTGGACAAGGCTGTTTGTCTAGAATCATTACATTTATAATATAGAGTATTGTTCATTCATATGCTTCTGACCTAGCAGATAAACACCTGCTTCTCAAGTACATTTCCACAAGGCATAAACAAGAATATTGCTGTGCTAGTAGTTACTAGGTCAGAGGGCAACTTGCAAGTTTCAGTAAGCATGCTGCAGTTTTCAAAAAGCATCTTTTTTCAGTCTCATATGAAACTCAATTTGTATATAACACAGCACATGAAAAATAGAATGAAAAGCATATTAAAAACATTTGATTATTAATTTGGCATTAAGCATACACATATTAATACATATTTTTCTAACACTGTTCTACATTTGAAGGAATGTTGGTTTAACAGGGTTTGTGTGGATATAACTGTACTGCATGATTTAAAGTCTGGCATGACAGTGTTATGTGGTTGAGAAAACTCTCACGTGTAGGGCTATCTGCAGACTGGCCAGAGTTTGGAGCCTGAAATTTGGTGTGTTACTCACACATTTTCTGTCTTCATAAATGCAGTAGCATACTCTGATTATTGTACTCAGGAAATGGTAACATCCATGTGTGCTACTAACTTTATATCCCTCAGAAGAGATATTTCACAATAAACCCTGTTACACCAGCAATGTTCTCAGTTTTTAACTGTAATATGTCAATATTGACCCTGTGTTTGTGCCTCTATCCTCCACGTCTGTCACCCTTTGTTCATATGTCATGCATTAAGAGGTGGATATGTACAGTATACCATTATTTAATGACATGATTCCTGATATCAAGCCAGTGATATATCAAAATGCCAGACATGTAATGTATAAGAGGCCTAACAGTTGAGGACAAATCCTGGATATTCTGTGGTAGTCTGTACAGTGGTGAGATCTATGTACTTATGGTGATTGTTGACAGTGTCTGCATTATGTGGCAGTGTATTGTGATCATGTTATTTGGCCTGTGTACAGAATGGAATGGATGTCAGAGTTCTTGGTCCTGTTTTATCTGACAGTGCATGCTGCTCCAGTTTTTGATACCCTATCAGTCTATATGTTTGTAGGGCCAGACTAAGACATGTCTCATACCACAATCAGGCATCAGACTACACTGTGGATTGGTCCAGTATACAGTATATGTAGGGTTAGTGTGTGAGTGGCAAACATGATGACTTTTGTTCATACAGGCCATAGACTGTACTATTACTTAGACTTACCATTATGTGGCTGTGACTGTGTTGAGATTGGTTGTGGGTATGTACTTTCACACTGGTGTGTGCTACTCCATGCTATATTTGCAATTACATGTGTATTCCCCCCTAGATAAATTGGGATAGTGTTGTGGCAGTCTGACTGTAGTGTAGACAGTGCTTGGTGACATGCCTAGCAGCTCAGTGTATTTACCCTAGTGTGATGTTATGTCCAGATATTTGTGAGGTGTGCTTTTGCCTTGCCACCATATGTGTTGTGTATTTCTGAGAAAGCAGTGGGCTGGTGTGAAGATGTATGTCACTAACTAGTGTGAAGTATGTGGCTTGGGATCTCTGCTCCTCCAGTTAATATTTGTTAGGACAGACAGGAGGGTGTGAATGCTTCAACTGTGTGAGCTTATCTAGTCCAGTATTTCTGAAATATACCCATTTTCATGGCTCTTCACATCCCCTTTGTCAGGCTTGTTCCACAATTCTTGCACTAAGATGTTCTGTGGATAACTCCTGACTGACCAGATTGTTTCAGATTGTCCATGTTTTTCGCTCATATTGCGTATGTATTCCATAGGATAATTACTGTGATTTGTGTGGTACTTCACTATGATGATTTTATGATGTCTGTCAGTAAATGATGGAATACATGTCAGTTCAGAGAGCCTTCCTTCACAACATGTATGTTGCTACAACCCCTGTCGTAGCAACATTCTACATGTATAACTGCAATACGTACATTATGTTCCTTCCCTTGCACTTACAGGTTGAGAGTTATTGTGCTGAGGTATAACTCCAATACATGTCATGTGCCTATGTTTATATATATATATATATATATATATATATATATATATATATATATATCATACTTCTCAAATGTGCAGATTGCAGACTGTCCAGATTTTTGCCTCATATTTTTGGTCTGTTTTTCACAAAATTGTGTTTTTCTGGCAAATTTTAGCAAATCATTAAAGAATGATGTTAGAAAATAATTCCAGTCATTTGAGTTACAGACTTCATACCCTTCAGAAAATTCATGCTAAAGTGCAACCTGCTATTCTATCAACATTATAAGTTTGTAAGAGCAATATTTTAAAAAAGTCCCTATTTTTGGGCTTTGTCCCACTTTTATTGATGGCTTTGTCCAGATTTCTTACTCTAAGAGGTTGAGAGGTAATAAATATATATATATATTTGGTTCCCCTTCAAACCATCGAATGTAAAACATCGAAGTTCAGATAAGTGAGACCAGAACATCGAGTTTGAAAGCGTCAAAGGTTTGAAGGGGAAGAAAAAGGTAAGTGCAGGTGGGAGAATGTTTGTGTTTTTGCAGGGCACCAAGGTGCCCTGCATACTGTGGGTGTCTATGTGCCATCTGCGTGATGGCACTACAGATAGGGTACGGAAAATCTACCGTTTAGCACTTCTGCATATAGCGCTAAATGGGAGATTTCCCTTTACTCCACTGTAGTGCGGTCTCAGAGTTGAAATATTAAAGTAAGAGGGTGTGGGGTGCAGGGGGGTGAAGGCCCAACTGCATACAATTGTTAAAGATTATTCTTCAGTGTTTTTTTTTTTGGTTGCACTTGTAACCTTTGATGTTTCAAAATTTGATGTTCTGGTCTCGATGATCAGAATTTCTATATTTTGAAATTTCTATGGTTAGAAATGGAACCATATATGTGTGTGTGTATATATATATATATATATATATATATATATATATATATATATATATATACACACACACACACACACACACACATATATATATATATATATATATATATAGATAGATAAATATACACATATTTATATATATGTGTGTGTGTGTGTATATATATATATATATATATATATATATATACACACACACACACACACACACATATATATATATATATATATATATATATATATATATATATATATATATATATGGGTCTACTTCATTTGATTGAAAGATCATTTGACCTAAACACAGTTGATCAAAATTTCATTTGATCGAAAACCAGTATTCAAGGCATAAAACTGGGATTTGTCCCCCTCCACAATGTTGTGCGACCCTGGAGTTGGTATATATAGTTAGGGGGGGCTAAGTCCCCCACCTAGTTTCCTTTAAAAGAAGAAAATAAAACAAAAAGTGCAGATTTTAAACAAAGATAGGTGGGGGGCTTTTCCCTCACACTCCCCAATGTGGAGGGCTGTGCCCCCCTCACACCCACTAACTATATATACCAACTCCAGGGTCATACGACATTGGGAAGGTGGACAAATCCCTGTTATTTGCCTTGAATACTGGTTTTCAATCAAATGAAATTTCAATCAAATTAGTTTAGGTCAAATGGTCTTTCGATCAAATGAAGTAGACCCATATATATATATATATATATATATATATATATATATATATATATATATATATATATATCATATGTATAAACATATATCTGTATCATTTTATGTGTAAACATTAGTGTTTTATATACCTTCTCAGATGTAACCCACCATATTAATCTGATATGTGTGTATTTACATATGAGAACATGACTGATTCAACACCTTTTTCACTTACAAGTACTAAACAATTGTAGTAGTCAGAGCAGTTGCTCACTACTATTCAGTATGTGTACTGAATGATATATTTGAAAAAGAACAGATATATTCACACCTCAGATGGCTTAGTGGTTAGCTGCTGTGACTAAAGTGTACAGGGTATGGGTTTCATGATCTTCAAGGGCTGTTTATATTGTTGCTAGGCAGAACAAAGTCTGTTGGATACAGAGTGGTTGAGGCAGTTTTGAGCAGCTTTAAGCAGGTTTGTGTGGGTTTGCACGATGGTAAGCAGTGCTAACTTATGGTTAAATGAAAAGGTGCTTACACCGTGTCGGCTTCGCTTGCCAGTGCATAAATCTGCTTAGCATTTACATTTAGGTTATTCTTACACCTGCTAAGCATAGCTCAGCTCTCACATTCACGTCTGATAAAATAGCAGGGTAATGACATCTTTAGTTAGTGTATTTAATTCCATGTACATAACATGCTTCTATGTGCTGTCATTACAGTAGCAAGGGGTGTGAGTATACTGTATGAAACACCTGAGTATACATGGGTGCTGCCACAATCTTTTCTCTTTGTATGTGTTTCATACTTGGTTGGCATCCCAGGTTATATGCAGTCACACAGGCATGTATTGTATCATTACATTACTACTTTTAACAGTGCTTTTCCAAGAAAGAGTAGATTGCAGATTGTAGTACTGGAACTATAGACCCCTGCATGCAAAGCTGGACTCTGTGTACTGACTATCGTGTTCTTGGTGTTTGACCTGTATGTTTTTATGCATCTCCTATTGGATATTGATATGATATGTTGATATTAACTGTAAACTACTATGTTTGTAGGACATGTCGTTGAGGACTGCTGTCATGTAGTAATGGCATACCTATCAGTTTCAGACATCTATCTGTCAGAATATTCATCCAAATGCATATCCTGTTTTCTAGCTACTTTCTGTCTGTCCTCTGTACAGATGTGCAGGTGTCATGTATTCATCTTGGCTGCTTACAGGCAATCTCTGATTGACTGACACTTACATGTTTGCCCAGCTGTCTTATGAATGCCATAGCTAGGAAACCCCACTCGGTATGCACCACATGCCATGGATACCTCAAACAGACTACCATAGTTGACAGAACATTTTTAGGTGCATGTCCCTAACCCAGACACTGGCCATGTTACGCAATATATGTTGCATACATGTCAGTTGGAGCACCTTACTGTCCCTCTTCAAGAGAAAACCAGAGGAGTGGATGTTGAATTTATCTGTCACCCTGGGAATCACTCATGTGGCATCAGTTGACAGATGGCCTTTTGACAAATGTCAGTGAGCACGGTACCAATGTACTCACATGCCCTACTCTTTTCATCTCTTCATGGACATTAGCCTGGTACACACTTAGGAACACCTGCACCTATGGACCTCAGTAATGAGAAATGTGTGTGTGTGCATTATTGAGTATAACAGTGTCTGTGTGTTTGTAAACTTGTAGTTGAAAATCCTCTGAGGGCCTTCTCACCCACTACACCCCCACCATTGCTATACTTAGAAACGGCTGCTGCTGTAATTCACATTAAATGTTCCTTGTTACACTCTTCACCCTATGGGCTGCTGGGAGTTTGCAGTACCAGCATAACATTGTTCTACAAATGGGTAGATAGGCGTGGGTTACCCTCTGAGTCCTGGCAAATTTGTGTATGTGTGTGTGTGTATATGTGTGTGCAATTGTGTATGGCTGTGCATATTTGTAGGAGATAGCATTCTGAGGCCACATTCTTAAAATACAGTAAACCTTGCCATACATTATAAGCGATGGTGATGTTGCTGACATTAGGAGAGCCATGACAAACCCTCACCCTACTATCCCTGTGGCATGTGCAATAAATGCATATCCCTGTAGTAGCACTAATTAGACAGACACGGGTTTGTATTGTAGTCATGGTCAATGTGTGATTGTGGGTATGTCAGAGCATTATCATGGGTTTCAGTGAGTACAATATCCAATGTGGGGTGTGGGTGCTGGGTATACTGTCTTTACACCATGGCACCCCCAGTACATGTCCCAAGATGCACTGTATGAGCACAGCTGTCACTATCAACCATACAGGTAACTGATTACACTATCCAGCCCAATGATGCGTGTGCTGTGTGCAAAAACTCCCTAACACTGTGGACTCACTGACAAGGTAGTTAGCACTGCTAAACCCATGTCTGTCAAATGTGTCTACGACTGTATGTGTTTGTCAATATGTACATGACAGTATTTCATACTATGTATTGTTCATTAACACCCATTACATCCCCCATTACCATACTGTACAAGGTCTGGTGATGTTCTTCACTTAACAGAAAACTCGGGACACACCTCATCCTAAAAGCTCTGTGGTGTGTGCAATTAAGGCCAAACACATCAGTAGCAATAATTACCTAGGTAGGGATTTTACTCTCAGTGCTGCCACTCTGCAAAATGGTGGGCACTTGCAAGATCACGGATGTTGTCAAGTACAGCAGAATGAGTAGCCCTCTGGAGCCTCAGACTCTGGTTTAATGTTCCATACGTGCCTGTACATCCATGATGGCCTGAAACATGCATCTGGTGACACCTGCTATGGCAACTCTGCCAGGGGCATGATGGCCAGCAGCCCTCCTATGAGCACCCCTGTACATCTGCCTGTGTGGCACCTTGCCAGTCATCTGGCTATGGCTGCTGTATACAGACACACTTACCATAGTCCCCACACTGTCCTGTCCCATGCCACCACCCACCAGCTATCCCTAATCTATGGCCACTGGTGATGGGGTATGTATGGGCATTGTGGCTGTGTGTGTGGATGGGGTGGATAAAAGTGTGATATCAACCGATAGCACAGCTTCAGCCCCTGACAATTCTGCCTGTGCCTCATCATATCTATTATCATTGTCAGAGTTTGTATGGACACTAACATCAGTTTGCCTGCAGGAGGGACCCTGACCCACCTCGCCAGCTGTGAGGGTAAAACAAAAAATTTAATTTAAGACCTGTACATTATTGCTTACCTCTACATTCACTCTCACACACACACACACACACACACACACACACACACACACACACACACACACACACACACACACAGTTACAGGTGAGATGGCACAAAGATATTACACAGACCTCTCATTACCCAACAGTCAACATGCATGTCATATGGCACTCAGCAGCATGTACTGCAGCTATACTCAGATCTTGTTACCAACATTATACATCTCTGTGATGCATGAGTTGTGTTAGTAGGTGATGCCCTTTCCCCTGGAACACACTGCACCTATGTACATAGTATTACTGTGCACCTGTATAGCACCCTGGCATGAATTGTGCACCATACTTCACGAGTGTACACACCATTGCTGATGTGTATATGTGTGGCAGTTATGTTTGCTCTGTTGCTCACAGCCCCTATGTGTTTGTCTGACACATACCTGGGATAATATGAGGACTGATGTCAATAGTTAATGCCTGACCTCTGATTAGCAGATCTCATCATTAGCAGTGCATGTATGAGCAATGAAATCCGATTACACTGACAACCTTCAAAGCTTAATGTGAATATGAGGAGTGTACATGCCCTTGTTGACACAACAGCCTCTTCCATGATATGCAATGGGGCCACAGTACTGCATATGTTAACATTACACACACCGATATATGACATATGACCTGTGCAATAAAATGCAGTATCAAACAAATGTGTTAGTAGTGCAGATGCTGAATGAGATGCATACAATATATAGGTTGCATAAGAGTGCACACCCTGAACACAATAGTTTGTTGCAGCACCTGTTAAGTGAACTATAGCAGTCACTATTCCTGGAAGGGGTATACTAGCATGGTCCATCTTCACTTGCCATTATTTGGTCAGTCCGCCCTACAAATATCCCTCAACTCTGCTGGATTGCAAAGTCAGCTCATGTGCACAGCCCTTGGATGTCACACAGTACCTTCACTATTGCTGTGGAGTCAGGGTTAAGTCTGGTAGAATTCATGACCTTGACTGTGTTCAGATACAGCCATTCTTAGTGAGCTTAGGATGATATGCTTCAGTTCACTGTTGTGTTTCAGGATGACACCACTCCCCATCCTCAGCCTTATTGCAGATGCTTGACAACTATGGGCCAGACATGAGTGTTATTTTGCAGTGTTCCAAATTCAGAACACCTTGTCTAGTGGCCTAGTTCCTGCTAATGAACAGCAAACCTAAAGGTGTACACTGGCACCAGGAAGGTAAAAATGGGGATGGTGGGCCTGAGGTGGAGTGAGGTGTGGCTTGTGTGCCACATGTATCTTTATTAATACTGTCTGTAGGTTTCAGCCTTGGTCTCAGTACACCATTACAAATTGCAACATATGCCTTTGGGAGACTTGATGTTATGCATATGCTATCTGTAGAGAGCCCTTGATGATGCTTCTTGTGGAACAACTCTTCCATCTGATTACCCTAATCCATAGGCCACACTTATGCAGATTCCAGATGATTGTTGAGATAGACATTCCTGCAAGTTCCTCAGTGTTGCTGCATGTTTCTGGGCAGCCTCCATGACCAGTTTGCAACATGTGTTGTCATCTGTCTTGGATGGGCATCTGTATATTTTCTACATTAATGTTGTCCTGTGCTTCATATACACACATACATGACCATCTGCACTGTTTGCCATGGTATATGCAATGGTGAGGTAAGGCTACTTTTCCCACTCCTGAGTGCTACCTTTCAGATATGGGATCCATTCCATGGTTTGTAAGATGTGTGCAAGCCATGGCTGCCTCTGTTGCAGGTGAGTGAGCAAATGTCATGGACATACTTCTTGGACAACAGACCATTACTTGGTGTGGCATTGAGGCCCTGTATTTGATGGAAGGTGTGTACTCAAAAAGAGTGCATGCTGTCAGTACCTCACAAGCTGCTTCCACAATATGTTATTTGGAGTGTGTGCACACATATGCTTCCAGTGTTTGTTAAGGTACGTATTCCCCATATTTGTTGTCCTAACATAGGATTCCATATTACACATTCATTGCTCATGTTAGGGGCACATTACAGTCTGTAAAAGGTGTGGCATGTGGTATTGTGATTTGCAATTGTTTAGACCAGGAACAGTTGCCATTGTAATAGTGGTGTATACACTGTTGCAGCCACTCTTAAGGGTAATGTTTCACACATGTCCCTACTGTAGGCCATTTGTCCCACCATTATGTTTATCTCTGTCCACACATCTTGCGCTGACAGGTTCTTAGGTATACTGCAAGACTCTTACATCCCCTTCAGATATGCCACCATGGTGACCACTGTGATGCAGTGCAGATAACAGCAACAATAAGTGAACATGTACAGCATGCATTATGGGTAGGTGTGTTAAATGTGGGCATGGCAAATACCATGGCCATAACATGGCTGTTATATTGATAAACCTAAACAAAATGACTCCATAGTCACCAGCTAGAGGCTGCTGCCCCAGTTGTATACCAGAGGGACCTACATAGTTGTATGTGAGATGTAATGTCAGTAGCCACACCTGTGGCATTGGTACAGGGTGGGAGCAGCATTTCAGTACATCAACAGTACAAACCCAGAATACTAGAGATTATGCACATCTCTTCATTACTATACTGCAGCAACAGACTATTCTATCTGACATATTCATGTAGATACTTTACAGATGAAGATGATTAAGCAACAGTGGTCTAGTAATGTGCCCTGGGGCCTTACCTGCATGCTCCTCATCCATTGTGTGGGTGGCACCCACCTCCACAATTCTATCTTCAAGTTGCTGGCTTGGCTGGTAGGCTGGTGCCCCAAGGCTGGCGAGGAGCATTTCAGCATGTGTCAATGGGGGCTGGATGGCATGACCCCCACCTGTGGCTAGCTGTTCCCTCCTAATGGCAGCAGCACATTGACAGGCATGGAGGATCATATCAGTGCACCAATGCTGCATCTGCTCATAACTGGGTTATGCAGGCCAACATAATTTATGATGTGGATGAGCTCATTCCACAGGACGGACCTTTTCTGCAGATTATGGGTCCTGCGCCCAAATAAGATGCCATGATGTAGTATAATGAGGTGTATAATTACATAATTTCCTGTTGTGTATATGCAGGGAGCCATTCCGTGGCATAGTACCTGGAAGACATAAACAGGAAAAAAGTTCAGAGGACCTCATACTGCAAGGATATATAAGTTGTTAATTGACATCTCTCTCTCCCACCATATCTGCAACAATAATCTAAACACATAAATCAATGGGTATCTTTACAACAAGCCTACTGCTGGAATGTCCTATTATTCAACAAATATTGAAATGTGTTTCTATTAATGTTCCATGTTGAAACACTATCATTGGTGGCCTGTTGCTATCAATGTAACCTGCATGCCATTGTAATGACCACTGTGGTTCCATACATACATGTGTTCTGTTTGCTATGCAACTATTCCAAATCTGGTGTTTTGGGTTAATGGAAATATCTATGCATGCTGTTATAACTAATCCTAGATTGTGTTGACTATTACTAACCCACATATGTTGTAAAACTACAACATTATAGCACGTTTGAGAAGGCCAGTCCCAGTGGACCCACCTCTCCCACCTCATCTGGCCATGGCACCTGGCCCCAGCACAGGAAAGGTAAAAAGACAATGCCCAGATGATGTAGTCATTTATAGTAGCAGGTTACTATGACATTGACTATTGGAAGAACTACACAGCTGCCTGCATGTAATTAGCAAGTGGGGAACACCAATTGGTGCAGAGGCCATCACCTGATCATGAGCATCACCTAAAAAAGCCATGCTGCAACCTATTCAAACCAACTCAATCGCTGTAGAAGAGAGAGAGAGACAGAGAGAGACAGAGAGAGACAGAGAGAGAAATAAAAAATGGAAAAACAAAAATAATACAAAAAAAAAAAAAAAAACAAGGAAGACCATCACCTGGAACACAGAAATGAGCATAATAATAAAACAGGTATGTGAAACATGTCAGCATGTAATTGAATGTAGTACTTGGTCTGTAATAATGGGATAGATGATTTTGAAAGATTCATATGTGCCATCAAGACTTGTTGTAATGATGTCCTGCTGAACAATTGCTATGGACATAGCATCTGGCCCTATGGGAAGTGGGCCATACCTGTCAATGGTGCAGATCTGCACATAATGTGAAGATGCAAGTCATCATAGTGTTTGTTCTGTTAATCCAAACATCTATATTAGTCTGGAAAATAGCTGAAGGTGGAAGTAATGAAGTCATTACAGACATGTTTCAGACCCCACCACCTTCAGAACAGTCATGATAATGTGACATATATCATGCACAAACTTCATAGGTTTGTAATAGGCATATCTATATATCCCCCCTAATGTTAGGCTTTATCCACATGTAATGCTCTATTTTGTTGCATGGCAGAACAGTTCAGCTGTGGAGGAAGGGGTAATGGCAATAATTACAAGAGGTCCCTATTTTGGGCCCCTTCACCCCCATTTACAGTGCCTTTGGTCAGATGTTCAGAGTGTGGATCTGATGTCTGAATGCACTATATATATATATATATATATATATATATATATATATATATATATATATATATATAGTTTTATTTATATATATAGATATATATATATATATATATGTATATATATATATATATATATATATATATATATATATATATATATATATATATATTTACACATGTTCCTACTGTTGAATGACTGTGCTGCATGATATGTTTTAGAAAACATCACTCATGTCTACAGCTCAGATGGCTTAGTAGCAAATTGCTGTGGCTATGGTGTGCAGAGTCCTGGGTTTGAGTTTTGTAAGGGCTGAGTATTTTGTTGCTGGGCAGAACAAAGGCTGTTGGATACAGTGTGATTAAGGCACTTTTAAGCAGTTGTAAGTGGGATTTCGCATGTTTACGTGAGGGAAAGCAATGCTAACCTCCAGTTAACTATGCTTACAGACAGCCGGAAAATTGCTTAATCTGTGTAGGCATTTGGTTAGCACAGTGCAAACAGACTTAATCCAGTTTATTATTGCTTAAAAGTGCTTACTCCCTACTTACCCCCATGCTAATCTCTTTAAAAGAAAATAAAAAAATGGATGATAGGAAAGTGGTGAAAAAGGGGGCACAGAAAGGGAAAGACAATAGGGAAAGTAGCTAGGGATGTGCAGGACAGGTGTAGGGAAAGTCCCTAGCTGTCCATTTCTTCTACAGCAACAGCTGTGCATATATACTGAATCTGGAGGTATATTTGGGCACTCAAACCTCTGAGGACAACAATAATGTGTTGTGAAGCCAATTAGACCAGATTACATGTGTCCAGTGGAAACATGTGTGAAATGGTCAGTTATGTGTGGGGTGGAATTGTTTTTTGGGAACCGATTGCCCTTTTTTTTTAAGGTGAGAGTGGGATGTTGGGGAAGAATAGTAGGTATATTTGGGGAGGTAGGCTGGGTCAGAAGATAGACAAGACAGCATACAGGGGTGGTATACAACACATGTGGGGGATAAACACCTTGGACTGGGAGGGCTGCTTGGAAATCGGAAGCTCACGAGTTCCCAAATGGACAAAGTGGGAGTGAGGTCCCCACTCATGGGCAGTCACCACTGCACTTTCACGTTCCCAAAGGTGGCTGTGCTGGGAGCTGAGCAGGAGGGGCAGGCTGACCCTCTAATTGTGCTATGCGGCCCTCAAGTTGGCATAGCAGATCTCCCAATTCTCTGCTGAGCTCCCTATGCACCAGACCCCAAATCTAACTCCGGGTGACAGGATCCATTCTGCGCCCGCACCCAGGGGGGGGAACAAGCCCCAACCCTGAGGTGGTTCCACCTGAAGGTGGTGCAGGACCAGCAGATGAGGAGGTCCCAGGGTGGGTTCCAGATGTGATGGGTCCCATGCCATGGCCAGATGAGGTAGGAGAGGTGGGTCCGCTGGGACCATCCTTCCCAAACGTGCTATGGTGTTGCAGTTTTACAACATATGTGAGTTAGTAATAGTCAACACAATCCAGTATTAGGTATAACAGCATGCATAGATGTTCCCATTAACCCAAAACACTAGATTTGGAACAGTTGCATAGCAAACAGAACACATGCAAATATGGAACCACAGTGGCCATTACAACACCATGCAGGCTACATTGATAGCAACAAACCACCAATGATAGTATTTCAACATGGAACATTAATAGAAACACATTTCAATATTTATCGAACAATGAGACATATGTCCCAACATAAGGTTTGGTGTAAACATACCCATTGATTTGTGTGTTTAGATTATTGTTGCAGATATGTTGGGGTGGGGAGATGTCAATTAACAACTTATATATCCTTGCAGTACTCACAGCTTTAATGATCATTCCTCTAATCTTTACTCTACATGTATTATTACAATACCCTGTGGCCTTGATTTGGGCAGTGGTATGTTTGTACACAGTGTATACTTCAACTATCATAGCTAAATTCTACTTCTCTTACCTGGTAGACCTGTGGAGGGAATGTTTGTTAACACTACCTGACTGTTTCTACACATATTCTCAGATTTCTAGTTGTAATTATGCACATACATCTCAATCCCTTAATGCACAACATCTGGACAAAGCTTGACAACATGGAGGTAGTTTTAGATAGTTGCTAGAGCAACAGGATTTGTTTTAATATACATTTTCTGAAGGATTTGAAGTCTGACACTTAAATGTATGTTATTATTTGGTGACTACAATCCTGAGATCATCCCACTGATTTCCCAGGAAAAAAGAAGAACAGGCCAAAAATATGTGCCAAATATCTGGACATTCTGTGGAAATCTGTACAGTTGAGAGGTATGATTATGCATACAGCTTACTACCACTTCCAGGATTCAAATCATGACTGTGTGTGCCAAAAATACAACAATTTCTGTTTCATCAAAGTGAACTATTTAGACACTGCTATCTGTTTCTTCAGTGCTTTCTTTGTAAGTCTCTCTTGGTTCTTCAGTGTTTTCTTTGTAAGTCTCTCTTGGTTGTACAATCTGACTTTTAATTACAACAGTCTATACAGACATCCCTAGACATATTTTTATGTAGCACAGTGTGAGAAATGTGGTTGACACAACAGTACTATTCTGATATCAGACGTTGGTGAATGCTTCATGTCAGGCCATACAATACCAGAGTAAACACTACCAGTCCAGGATTTAAAACTTTATTGCCAGGCAGTTACAGTTTTCTTATCTGAAAGACCTTTGGGGGAAATATTTGTTAACACTACCTGACTGTTTCTACACATTCCCAGATTCCTAGTTAATATTATGCACATACCTCTCAATCTCTTATTGCACTCACTCCAGACAAAGCTTGACAACATGGGGGTACAAATAGGGACATATTTTGAATATTGCTCTTATAAACTTGGAGAGTTGCTAGAGTAACAGTGTGTGTTTTAATATACATTTTCTGAAGGATATGAGGTCTGAAAATCACAAATGTATGTCATTATTTAGTGACTACAATTCTGGGATCATCCCACTGATTTGCCAGGGACATGGAGGAACAGGCCAAAAATATAAGCCAATTATCTGGATATTCTGCAAAAATCTGTACAGTTGAGAGCTATGATTATGCATACAGCTTACTACTACCACTCCCAGGATTCAAACCATACCTGTGTGTGCTAAAAATACAACAATTTGAGTTTCATCAGAGTGAGTTATTTAGATGCTGCTGTTTATTTCTTCAGTGTTTTATAAGTCTCTTTTAGTTGTACAATCAGACCTTGTACTTACAACAGTCTTATACAGACATTCCTAGACATATTTTTTATGTAGCACAGTCTGAGTAACAGTGGTTAACACAACATTACTGTTCAGAGACTGCAACACTAAATGCCATACAATACCAGAGGAAACACAACTAGTTCAGGATTTAGAACTTTATTGCCAGGCAGTTATAATTTTATTGAAATGTCACCTATTTGCGACTATTAAGTGCCTGCAGTGTGGAGTCTGCTTGTCCTCCCCGCAGTCGAGTGGCCTCCGAAAGACATGCGTGAATGGGTGTGCCTTTGCTGAAGGTTGGGTGTCGGGCTGGCAGCTCAGCACCATAAAAATCTACTGCCAATCATTAGCAGACCATAGTTCCGCTGTGGCGACCCCTAACCAGTAAAAGCCGAAAAGACAAACAAACTGTCATATTGTCTGGTTTATTCAGTCCAACCCATACACAGTTTTTATACTGCCAGGTGATTTTCTACTGCTTTATATTTATTTGGTATGACTACCACAATTAGGATTGTTACTCACCAACCTTGCGATGCACCCGTTGCAACCTGCTGGTATTTGTCCTGATTCACAGCCCGCTCAGCTGCAGCTGTAAAGGGAATAGAGAAATATTTAGGCATACCTTTCCATCACATACACAGGCTGAACTTTGGTAAACAGTTATTGATATGAATACTTACACACTGCTGGGACATCACCCCTTTGCCTTGCTTCTTGGACCCACTGGTCCAAGACTTCCCTCTTTCTCTGCTTCAAGTTGGCATAGTGATGCCGAACCTGTTCACCAGTCTGAGGGATACCAGTGGCACTGGTGAGATCACGGGCGAGACTGTCCCAGCCTTTCGCTTTATATTGGGAGCCCTGGTACTGGCCCTGCAGCAGTGTCTTGTCATGGTTCTTTACTAGGAGTTATACCATGACCTTGGACTCCTGTATGCCTCAGCATTGCGCCCGGAAGCCCATGCCCTCACCAACACTTGCCATACTACCTACAGTGGGAAGCTGTAACCAGTTATGAGCTATATTCCCATCTGCAGGGTTTAAACATAGCCAATGTCCTGCCCTTTGCCATGATTGGATGGTTTTCGATATGCTGAGCTAAGCTAAGCTATGAGCAAACCTGCTTAGCTAAGGTTGGCAGTGCTTAAAGGGGCAGGTTCAGAATTGCTTACCAATGGGCAAATCCACTTAGTTGGGCTACTCATTGCTTAGCAGTCATATTTACACAATGATTACAACTGGTAAGCAGAGCTGTGCAATGCTTATCATTGCTTATTTTTTATTTTATAGACTATCTGCCATATGGGATTGATTCATCATTCATTACACATTATAAATCTGTTTACTGTCCCTGACATCCCTCAAAGTGCTTTCATTACATTTATTCATGTGTGACTATACTGTATGGAGCACTTGTGTTTATATGGGGGTTTCACAATTTTATCACACTGACACCTTACATCTGGACCTACTACAGTACTCTGGTTAACAAATACATGTTATTTCGTAGCTAATTATAAAAAAAGTTTATGCACTGCTTTCACATGTAAAATGCAAATTGGTTATAGTGGGGATCTAACCCAGAATGGTTGCTTGCAAAGCATATGCGCTAATTACTACACTATTGTAGCACTGCTTAAGTTGGTTGTGACTAGCTATTTAACTTCTTGTGCTGTTTAAGCTGGACTAAGCGTAGCTAAGCAACAGATACACCCTCGTAACTACTCTTAAACTTTGTCGCACTTATAAAAAATGTATTTGTTGTGTTTTTTTTTATTTGTACCCTTCAGAATATCCCTGCTAATGCTAAACCTGTTATTCTATCAACCTTCTGCTTTGTGGGATGATTGGCCCTTATGGCTTTGTCCAAATTCATTACTCTGATGGGTTGGGAGGTATGCGCTATGTGCTTATGTTAAACCTGTTATTCTAGCAACTTTATGGCTTGGTAGGGATGATTGCCCTTATGGCTTTGTCCAGATTTCTTAACCTGATGGGTTGGGGATGTTGTAAGCATTCTTGCTCGTTTGAAATTGCTGAATGGCAATTCTGGAGTGCAGGGGGCATATGTATTGTGAGAGATCTGCTCTCAGACACACCCCCTGCATTCGTACACAGAACCATGTCCACTTTACAACACAGCAGTGCGCCTTCATACATATGCATGGTGGGCTGCCGTGCTGCAGAGGAACGGTCCCTGCCATGCAGGAATAACTTATTCCTGCATGGCTGCTTGTTTAATTCTGGTGACTGTCTTGATTCCTGTAGGAATGACAGGGCAGAAATGTTATCCTGATGGAAGAAGAGGTGCAAACAAATGCTATCTGTGTAACACTCTTTATAGTAACCTTTCCTCTATATGGGATCTTCACATTGAAGCACTTATAGCATGAATAGTAAATGACCAACAGTGGAGCTGTAAAGACAGCTTTGTCCAATACTTAATGTATACTGCAAAGGTTTCACTTCTTATTTTGATGGTATATATTCTTGGCACATAACAATGGCAAAATTTAGAAATCCTCTAAAAGGGGATGTGGCAATTTTCTTCTAGTTCTTAGTTATAATTTTCGGAGCAATAGATATAATACTGCAAAAAATAATACTGGTAGGTTATTTTTCTTTTTTTTTTCTGCAAAAGGAATTAAAACATTAAAAACTGTCAAATGTTTTGTTAATAAAAATTTGTGTCTAGTCAAACTGGTGTAGTTTTGAACAGAATTATTTTAGCACAACAAAAGCATAAAAACAGATATGCTAATAATGTGCTTCAAGGGATTACATATCTCCAGCAATGAGCACTGTCATTTTTAAATATCTTCTTAAATTTTCTTTCAAGAGAGGAATGCCTTGTGCAAAGCTTTTCATGGAAAGGATTTCCAAAAAAGTGCAAAAGCTGTTCCTTGTGAAGAAATCAAAATTATGAACTTCTCTCATTCCGTAAAATTAGGATAATTTCATCATTTCATAGTTACATAGTTTCTTACTAGGCTATTGAATCTGAAGGAAATTTATGAGCCTAGACATGCATTACCATGAAGTTTTTTTCTTCATTCCTTGGAATTTAAATATTTATAAGCTGCAACAGTCAGAATATTTACGTTATCCTTTTTCATAAGGGACAGGTGTGCTATTCTGGTGAAGAATTTGCAGTTTCCTATCTATTCATCTAGACTGCATTTGAATAGAGTAAAAGAAGCACTTTGTTTTATTTGGGGAGGAAGACAAACCTAACGAAGTGGAATTCTTTGTGATACCCATCTATCACTCAACATGTTCTGTTTATGTTGAAGAAGAGATTAAGATATCTTGAGTGGGTGTTTATGCCACCACTGGACATGTGAGTATGCAGTAGGTCTAATACAAAGGGATCTATTTAGGTTCTGTGTGATACTGAGGATAAGGACATGGCTTTAAGATGATCAATGTAGTTCTTATGATTTAGAGCCTTGATTTTCTTTGTGAAAAAATGCTGGGAGCATTCAAGATAGGTCCATGTCAAAAGAGGCATTATACTGAATGATCAGTCTAATAAGTGCAAAATTCAATCGAATGATCACAGGTCTGGACCTGGATGCCATACCCTTACTAATAAGATGTACAATGAAAAAGGACTTTTTTACAATAATGGATACATGATGACTGAAGGACAGCCCACTGTCTACAAAGTTTACCAAGTGTCTAACTGGTAGATAAACTTTCAGGGCTGTGTTGTCAGTATGAGAGATGCAGGAAACCTTGTGCTTATTGAAAGATATTATTAGACTTTTTTTGGTATTTAGTTTTAATTCATGGTATGAATATCTGCTATTTGTATGGGAAAAGTCCTCTTGGATAATTTTTGTGTCCTCTGAAGACTTAATAATGGCATCTAGTTTGCAGTCATCATGGTGAGCCATAGCAGTAAATGCCAAGGAATAGTAGCCTAATGTCAGAGCCTTGTGGTACAAAACTGGTGACAGGTCTTCTCAAAGGAGATGGAGCTGCCACCCTAACTTCTTGGGTTCTATTTGTGACTCAATTTGCTGACCACTGAATTACATAGGGATTGATATTTAGCTGGAAATTTTTTTTTAACAATTCTTGAGCATCGCATGGTATAGGATACATTATCAAGATCTAGATATGCTATGTACAGGAATGTTTCCTCATCCATTGCTTCATTAGCCTTCATGAGTAAGTCAACCAGATTGGGTAGTTGAGATCTGTCCTTGTCCAAACCGAATTGACTTGGGTCAAGGGGTTGTAGATTGCCTTTTTCCCTGTTTATTAATTCTATAATTAACCTTTCTATAGCCTTACAGATGAATTATGTGTCTATAATTACCTTGGTTAATTGACATCCCACCCTTGTGCAGGGGAATGACTGTTGCTATCATCCATTTGTCTGTCTCATAGCCTGTTTGGAGGCAGATATCGGAAACCTTCTATTAGGGGTATGACAGAGTCTTCTTCAGGATAGCCATTAGGCATCCTGGTATGATATCTAGTCCCTTAGATGCAGTGTTCTTATTCTTGGAGAGTGCGCTGAGGACTTGTTCTTGGGAGATTTGGATAAGCAGTGTAGGTATAGGTATATGATCCTGGGATGTTGTGGGTAGAAAGGGGTGCATTTTGAGCTACATTTACCTGTTAGTAGATTGGCTACATATTCAGGGCCTGAGCAGGTAGTACCTTTTACTATTAGCTCTGTGCATTGCTGGTCTTTGTTTTTGAGGCTTCTAACATAGTCAAAGAAGGCTTTGTGTTTGATTTTACTCTGAGTTCCTACTTTTACCTCATATCTGGCTTTGAATGATTTATTCAGTGACTGGAGTTTCCTGCTACATTTAGCAAGATCAGTTTTGGCATGCTGGGAGTTGCATTTATTTGTACATGGAATTATTGTTTTCTCCTGTTTGTATTTGAGTTCCAGCATACAAATCTATTTTTAAATTTCAAATTGTATTTACTTCGGATCGGGGGAGATACCTCTGTAGCTAATGACATGAATATAGAATTTGACAGTTAAGGCTTCAGCATGCATGATGGGTCAACAGGTTTGGAGAGTATTTTGAATTCATAGGTTCATAAGTAGGTACTAGGCTATCTGCCCGAGGGGATTTATAAGCCTAGCCAATGTGTGTCAGCTTTCACCACCCCATTGATTAATTAACTGAGCCTCTGTCAAGAAGAGCCAATGAAGTGATCCCAGGGTTGTATTGTCTGTTACCCATCCACTCATCAAGGTTTCTCTTGAAGAGTGTTAGTGAGGGGCTCTGCCTAATGTACTTGGGAATTTTGTTCCAAAAAATGGAGAGTCTCTGTGACAGGAATCTATCCCTCCAGCATGTTTTATTTATTGTTGTGGTGAGGTTTAGCTCACTAGATCTAGTGGCTCACAGTGACTTGGATTTCTTAAGGTGGAGCATGTCCATGAATTCTGAGTTGGACATGGCTTTGTAAGTTAGGCAGAGATCACCTCCGAGTAAGCGATATGCCACTGAGTACAGCTGGAGCTTTTCCAGTCGGGCTGCATAGGACATATGTTTGAGGCCAGTAATCCTCTTGGTGAGGTACTTTTGTGGTCTTTCCAGCTGTTGGAAGTGTCTTGTGAGGTATATTCCAAAGGGGGCATTGTACTCTATGATGGGTCTGATGAGTGATGAGTAGAGGGGCACTATAACCTCTTTATTTCTAGATGTGAGCCCTTTAGTAATTAGATGGGCTACATAGAAGGATTTCCTAACTACTTTGGCAATATGATTGTCAAAGGAGAGATTACTATCTACCTGGGTCCCCGGATCTCTTATTACCTCTTCTGTATTAAGGGGGCTGCCACCTATGTGGTAATTCATGGGTGTTTTTTTTCCCAAACAGGATGACTATGCATTTTTTGGCATTTAGCTTGAGACCATGACTTTGACACCAGGTGTCCGTCTCAGTAAGGCCCTTTTGGAGAATGCCCGTGTCAGCCGGCGAATCAATTATGGCTCCCAGTTTGCAGTCATCAGCAAACTTGGTTAGACATAGTCCTCCTGTGTTTGCCTGTACATCTGAGAAATATATGCTGAACAGTAGGGGTCCCAGGACCGAGCCTTGTGGGACACCACTTCTGACTGGTTTAGAGTAGGACCTGGAACCCGCTATTCTTACCGTGTGAGTTCTGTCAGTAAGCCAGTTGGCAACCCATCTTGTGACATAGGGGTTTATGTTGAGGTTGGTGAGTTTTTCTATAATTCCTGAGTAGGGAATGGTGCCAAAAGCCTTGGCGAGGACAAGGTAGGCTGTGTGAACCACCTTCCCCTCATCTATGCCCTTGGTGACTGTCTCAAAGAAGTCAACCAGGTGTAGTAGGCATGATCTGCCCTTAACAAAGCCGAACTGGGTCGGATCAAGTGTTTGGAAGTTCCCAATGTCTTTGTTAATGAGTTCCATGATGATGCGCTCCATAACCTTGCAGACCAGGCTAGTCAGTCTTATGGGGTGATAGTTACCAGGGTCAGTTGTGGCCCCTCCTTTGTGGAGTGGAATAACCATTACTCTGCACCATTCTATGGGCACATAGCCTGTGGAGAGGCTGAGATTGAACAGTGTGTTTAGGTGGGGGGGGGGTTAGTTTGTTCTGTAGTTTGTGCAAGACGCAGCCTGGGACACCATCTGGTCCCATTGATTCTGTGCTTTTGGCTTTTGAAAGGGCTGTTTTCACCTGTGCGTCTGTGATTTCTGGGACACTACACTTTTCCGGTATTGTTGTGGGCCCTGTTGGGGGTGAGAGGGGGGGTGAAGTTTGCACTGAATCTATCTGCCAGGATGTTGACAATATGAGTGGGTTCAGTATATTTTGTGCTATTTTGCACTAGCTCAGAGCATATCTGTGAGTTGCCACTTAGAGTCTTGACATAGCTAAAGAAGGCTTTGTGGTTATCTTTCGAATCCTTGGCTATTTTTCTTTTGAAATTAGCCTTGGAGGATTTTATGAGGGACCTTAGTTTCTTACTGATACTGATCAGGGATGTCTTTCCTTCTTGGGATTTACTTTTTTTCTGAACTAGTTTCCTCCTCCTATTGTATAGCCTGTTTATGGCAGGGGTCCACCAGACTGGTTTCCTTCTCTTAGGTGAGTGAGTCTTGGTTTTGCTAGGGATGGCATTATCCATGCATCCTTGTAAGTGCTCATAGAGTGCATTTGTAAAGGTTCCTGCATCTTGGACACTGTTATCCTTTAGTGTGAGGGCTGTGAAACTTACCACCTCTATCTTAAGTACAGTGAAGTTTGCTATCGAAAGGTTTTTCACTGTTTCACTGTGGTTTCCTTGGTTGGAGGTGGTGGTGTGGTATGGACATCCAGAGTGATTAGTTTGTGGTCTGAGCTAACCAGTGATGGGTTGACCTCCGGTGTGGAATACCTGTCATCCCATGTTGGTGATGAGCAGGTCCAATATGTTTTCACCTCTGGTAGGGGAGTTTACCAGCTGGTCCAGGGCATTTGAGTTGATAAATTCCAGAAAGTGCTGGACCTGGGAGTTTGTACTTGAGTAGTTTTCCTAGTTAACGGTAGGGTAATTGAAATCACCCAATATCAGGGTGTTCGGTAGGGCCTTCATGTTTTCCAGTGTCTCCAGAAAGGTGGAGTGGTGGTCCTGGGTCATGGAGGGTGATCTGTAGCAGGCCACAATTTGCATTACAGATTTGCCTGATGTTAGTTGCACATGGATGATCTCGGAGGTATCATGCTGCGCTTCTAACCTGGAAGTGTAGGTATCCTTGATGAATATGGATACACCCCCTCATTTTGTATTTCGGTCCATGTTCTGTGGCTGAAATGTGTGGTATGAGTTGAAGCCCAGTAGTGATGGGGTGCTCTGTGGAGCCTCAAACCAGGTTTCAGTTACTGCACAGATGTCGACATTCTCCATACTGAGGAGTGCTTCGAGCGCATGCATTTTGAGATTTAAACTCCTGGCGTTGAGTAGCATAACCCTCATTTTTTTATTTGTGCTGTTTACGGAGGTGGGTTTGACTTTTGAGCCTTGCCTAAAAAAGGCACTATGGGAGCAGCAAGAGCCTTGGCCAGTATTCGAAAGCCTAGGGGTGACAGGTGCAAGCCATCTCTTGTGAAGCAATGAGGCCTGTCGAGCATGTCGTCCCAGGCTGACAGACACTGGATCCCCTTTGAATGACACCAGAAGCTTAGCCAATTGTTGAAATTGATCATTTTTTCTTTATACTGTGGTATAATTCTTGGTAAGGGCAGGATGCTACTCAGGGTCAAAGTCATACCCGTCTGGGCTACATGATCAGAGAACTCTTCAATGTCTCTTTTCATGTAGTTCAGGGAGGTACATTTCAGGCCATTCACACCAACATGAACAATGACAGAGTCATATTTGTACTTGTTCTGGAGAGACCTGAGAGCTTCTGTTTTGTGGTGGATTCTGGCTCCTGACAGGCAGCTAATAGTAACCTTCTCCTTGTCCAGCCTAGTGAGTGGGACATCAGTGTGCCTGACTATAGAGTCATCTATTACTAGTGTGTTAGGTATGTTATTTCATCTTAAGGGATGTGATGGTGCGGCACACTGATTTTGTGTTTTATGTGTTGTCTGGTTTGTGATGGGAGGTGCAGGTTTTTTAGGTGTCTGCTTTGGAGGTCTGTGATGCTTTTGCAGGTTTTTATTTAGAGCCTCCGAGTATGATTTAGTGTATTTATGTCTATTTTTTGCCAGTGCTGGTTTAGTATGTCTATGTGAGGCTGGAGGTGTGGTGCAAGTGTTAACTTTCTCCTCATGACTGCCTGTTCCAGTCTTGGGTGGAGAGAGCTTAGCCTCCAGTTTAGCTATATAATTGCATCTCCTGCATATGTTAATGTTTTGTGGTAGTAGGAGAGGGTTGTCTGTGTACATGAGGCAGTTGTAACATTCCCTCAGGATACCCAGGTTCACCAGCTGGACTGAAGAGTATACCTGAAATTGCCCTTTGGTCATGCCTGAATAGTAGGGTGAGCTGCTTAGTCACTTGGTTGGTGAGGGGTGAATAATGAGCCTTGCCCTGCTGGGCAATCAAGTGTTGGGGTATATTAGTGCTTGCTATTAGGTCTGAGCAAGTGCTGGACTGTAGGATGCTTTTTAAGTGCTTAGGTTGAGAGTTAGACTAATTTCAAGGGAAAAACTGAAGAGGAGACTTGGTGGAGCTGGGATAAATTTAGCCCTAGCTAACCGGCACTGCCCGGATGTGCAAAACCGTGCAAACGCAGTATTTACAGCAGGGAAATTAAAGAGATAGAAATTAGCCCAAAATGGCCTATAAACTACTAACCTATGGGCTGGAACCACTCCTCCAGGGACAGATGGCTGCTCAAAGCTCCCTCGCTCACAGGTAAACAGAGAAACCTCCCTCTATCCAAGTAAGGTATGGGCAACTCAGAAAATTGTAACCCAGCCCTGAATTCAGCACTAGCCTGAAAACTGGACTAAACTAGCTTAGAAAGGTGGAAAACAAGGATTTTTTTTAAGATAAGGCAAAAACAGTAAAAATACACTTAAAATAGCTTTAAATGACTACAAACAGTAAAAAATACACTTAAAACAGCTTTAGATGACTACAAGCAATCAGAAAAGGCTTTTAAACAAACTACCCAATTAACCAGTAAAAAAAATCTCAAAACTAAGCCCTGTTACTGTAGTCTTCTATCAGACAACTTCTAAATGCACACTCCTGCCACTGGGGTGCAGGGGAACCTTCTCAAAAAAAGGAAGGCCTGGATCAGTGCTCAAGTTATACAAACAAAGCTAGTTTCAGCAGGCCCAGATCTAGTCTATGCTACAGCAAACAAGGTGCACCAATTTCAGTAAAAAACAGTTCAAATACGCAGGCACTATAAGCCTTTAACCAGAAATTCCCAGCTCAGAAGGGCAGAGTCTAGCCTCTCCTCCCACAAGAGTGCAGACCACAAACCTTCTTAATGTAAAACAACTGGTCTGAAGCCCAAGTGCTTAAACCACAAGGCTTAGAATGACAGCTACACTTTAATCAGGTTACTACCAAGCAGTAATAAATACAATTGAATACTTTTAAGAAGGCCTAGATTAGTGTTCAGGTTATACAAACAAAGCTAGATTCAACAGGCCTGGATCTAGTCTATGCTACAGCAAACAATGCACACCAATTTCAGTAAGAAACAGTTCAAATATGCAGGCACTATAAGCCTTTAACAAGAAATTCCCAGCTCAGAAGGGCAGAGTCCAGGCTCTCCTCCCAAACGAGTGCAGATCACAAACCTTCTTAATGTAAAATAACTGGCCTGAAGACCAAGTGCTTAAACCAGAACTAATACACTTTTTAGAATAAGAGACAATGAACCTTCAATCAGCAGCTCCCAACTTAGAAGGATGTAAGCTACCTGCCCTGCCACAACAGTGCAGCCCACAAACCTTCTTAATGTAAAACAACTGGTCTGAAGCCCAAGTGCTTAAAACAAAAGCCTTAGAATGATAGTTACACCAAGCAGTAATAAATACAATTGAGTAATTTTAAAATGACGCAAAAGCAAAATAAAGTAGGAAGAAACACAAATACAGTAAAAGCAGATGAAAAAAGAGCAAAAAAAATTTTTTTTGAGTGAGCAAATGAGATGGACCCACGAGGAGTATCCAAATGCAAATTTACAAGAGGGGCAGGCAGTTTCAAAGCCACCAAGATTAACACCAAAACAAAAGCAGTGAGGGTGGGTGGGGAACTAACTGAAAAAACAGAGCCACAACCTCCAGCTAGATAGTATTCAATGCAACACAAATAAATCAATTTAAATGCTGTATTATTTGAAAAACATGCAGATAAAGATTTACTTAAATTCACTTATATGTCCATTTGATTTGATTTCATGTAGGTCTTAGCCGGCCAAAGCTCAGAGTTTAAGCAAAAAATAATCCAAACTGTTCCACTTATATAAGGCAGAAACCAAATAACAATGAGTGAACTACCCCCAATTATCACTGGCTATTCAAGAATTCTAACAAGCATTAACTGAAAAAACAAAGCCACAACTTCCAGCTAGATAGTATTCATTGCAATGCAAACAAATCAATTTAAATGCTGTATTATTTGGAAAAAGTGTAAATAAAGATTTACTTAAATTCACTTATATGTCCAGTTGATTTGATTTCATGTAGGTCTTAGCTGGCGAAAGCTCAGAGTTTAAGCAGAAAATAATCCACAAGGTACCACTTATATAAGGCAGAAACCGAATAACGAGTGAGCAACCCCCACTTATCACTGGTTATTCAAGAATTCTAACAAGCATTAACTGAAGAAACAGAGCCACAACTTCCAGCTAGATAGCATTCAATGCAACACAAATAAATAAATTTAAATGCTGTATTATTTGAAAAAAGTGCAGATAAAGATTTACTTAAATTCATGTATACCTCCAGTTGATTTGATTTCATGTAGGTCTTAGCTGGCCAAAGATCAGAGATTAAGCAGGAAATAATCCAAAATGTACCACTTATATAAAGCAGAAACCGAATAACAGTGAATGAACTACCCCCACTTATCACTGGCTATTCAAGAATTCTAACAAGCATTAACTGAAAAAACAGAGCCACAACTTCCAGCTAGATAGTATTCAATGCAACACAAATAAATCAATTTAAATGCTGTATTATTTGAAAAAAAGTGCAGATAAAGATTTACTTAAATTCACTTATACGTCCAGTTGATTTGATTTCATGTAGGTCTTAGCTGGCGAAAGCCCAGAGTTTAAGCAGAAAATAATCCAAAATGTACCACTGATATAAGGCAGAAACAGAATAACAATGAGTGAGCTACCCACACTTATCACTGGCTATTCAAGAATTCTAACAATGATTAACTGAAAAAAACAGAGCCACAACTTCCAGCTAGATAGCATTCAATGCAACACAAATAAATTAATTTAAATGCTGTATTATTTGAAAAAAGTGCATATAAAGATTTACTTAAATTCACTTATACATCCAGTTGATTTGATTTCATGTTGGTCTTAGCTGTCGAAAGCTCAAAGTTTAAGCAGAAAATAATCCAAAATGTACCACTTATATAATGCAGAAACCGAATAACAATGAGTGAGCTATCCCCACTTATCACTGGCTATTCAAGAATTCTATCAAGTGTTAACTGAAAAAAAACAGAGCCACAACTTCCAGCTAGATAGTATTCAATGCAACACAAATAAATCAATTTAAATGCTGTATTATTTGAAAAAAAGTGCAGATAAAGATTTACTTAAATTCACTTATACGTCCAGTTGATTTGATTTCATGTAGGTCTTATCTGGCCAAAGCTCAGAGTTAAAGCAGAAAATAATCCAAAATGTACCACTTATATAAGGCAGAAACCAAATAACAGTGAGTGAACTATCCCCACTTATCACTGGCTAGTCAAGAATTCTAACAAGCATTAACTGAAAAAACAGAGCCACAACTTCCAGCTAGATAGTATTCAATGCAACACAAATAAATCAATTTAAATGCTGTATTATTTGAAAAAAGTTCAGATAAAGATTTACTTAAATTCACTTATACGTCCAGTTGATTTGATTTCATGTAGGTCTTAGCTGGCCAAAGCTCAGAGTTTAAGCAGAAAATAATCCAAAATGTACCACTTATATAAGGCAGAAACCGAATAGCAGTGAGTGAACTACCCCCACTTATCACTGGCTATTCAAAAATTCTAACAAGCATTAACTGAAAAATACAGAGACACAACTTCCAGCTAGATAGTAGTCAATGCAACACAAATAAATCAATTTAAATGCTGTATTATTTGAAAAAGTGCAGATAAAGATTTACTTAAATTCACTTATACGTCCAGTTGATTTGATTTCATGTAGGTCTTAGCTGGGCAAAGCTCAGAGTTTAAGTAGAAAATAACCCAAAATGTACCACTTATATAAGGCAGAAACTGAATAGCAATGAGTGAACTACCCCCACTTATCACTGGCTATTCAAGAATTCTAACAAGCATTATCTGAAAAAACATAGCCACAACTTCCAGCTAGACAGTATTCAATGCAACACAAATAAATCAATTTAAATGATGTATTATTTGAAAAAAGTGCAAATAAAGATTTAGTTAAATTCACTTATATGTCCAATTGATTTGATTTCATGTAGGTCTTAGCTGGCCAAAGCTCAGAGTTTAAGCAGAAAATAATCCAAAATGTACCACTTATAAAAGGCAGAAACCAAATAAAAATGAGTGAACTGCACCCGCTTATCACTGGCTATTCAAGAATTCTAACAAGCATTAACTTAGCTATTTAAGTACATTAAGTAGTTTAAGTACATTAGCCTTAGTATAATCTCTGAATACTGGGTTATTAAAAGGTGCTTCTGGCTTCATTCTTATAGTGAATGTGTCTGATTTGAATAGGAAGGAAGATACAACTAAGGGGTTGGGAGGATGGCCTAATGGTTAAGGTGTTTGCCTTACAAACACAAGGTACAGGGTTTGAATCTCACAGGGGATAATTGGCTAGGCTTAAAATGGCTCACAAGGGCAGTTGGCCTAGTACTAATCTAATCTATGGAACAGAACTGTCCCACATTAGTATGGACCAAGTCAAAGCTTCTATCACCTATAGTTGATGTATGTGTGTTAACCTGCCCAGAAAATTTGTATTTATGAAATCTAAATATCTCTGGCATGCCTGTTAGGGGATGTATAGGTCTCTCAATTTGTAGAGTGGTAGTTGAAGTTACTTAGGAGAATTGTGTTTGACTTCATGCACTGAAAATCCATGCTCATCAGGTAGGAGGTAGGTGTCACAAGAGCAAAATGTGGAGGTCCTATAGTTGGCTATGATATGATACAGGTTGCTTTTAATAAGTTAGATGTGGAAGAGTTCCAAGTCATTATCCTGTCTAATGAGTCTGGAGATGGCAGTTAGTATAATGAATACATTGATGCCCCTATGTTTTATGAACTCATCTAGTGGGGTAGACCTAAATGCGTAGTAAACATTAAAGCCTTGCCCAAGTGGAATGCTCTCTATGGACTTGAGCCAGGGTTCCATTGAAAGACATATAGTGATACATTCCATTGTAAGGAGTACCTGTTAAGAGTGGAGTTTTCTGTTAAGGCTCCAAACATTGAGCAGCAAAACCTTAGGTTATCTGAATTCTGCTTTGTTTAGTTGAATAGTTTGGGAGACTGACGTTGGATAAAAAAAGGCAATATGCAGGTGGACAAGGTTTTGGTCAATATAAGAAAGCATTGGGGAGAGAGGTAAAGGCTATCTCTGGTGAAGCACTTTAGACTGTCAACCATCCTGTCCCAGGCTGATATATATTGGACACTCTTTGAATGATACCAGAAACAAAGCCAGTTGTTAAAATCCATAATCTTTTGTTTGTATTGTGGCACTATTTTTGCAAATGGTAAAATGCTGCTCAAAGATAGGTTTACACCTGCCTCTGATATATTTTTAATCACTCCATCATATCACTCTTCATATAGTCTGTAGAGGTACTTCCCAAGTCACTTATTCCCACTTGTATTATGACTTTGTCATATAAGCACTTGTGATCCATGGCCTTGAGAAAATGTGTAATTTGGCAAACACTGGTTCCTGAAGACAACTGACTGTGACCCTCTTCATGCACAGCCTAGTAAGTGGTGGATCAATGTGTCTCATTAAGGAGTTACTTATGACTAAGATGTCAGATGATGTTGAGGTTTGTCTTATGGGATTTCAAGTTGAGACAGTATGAGTCACTGATTCTTGTTTCATGTTTGGTGCTGTCTGGGCTGAGTGCTTGCAAGGTTGCTGAGAGTACTTATTTCTTGGAATACATTTAGGAGGATTTTGTGGTTTAGGCATGTTACTTTAGGAGCCCCAACATAAGTAGGTCTATATGTTTGGCCTGTCTAGAGTAAGACAAGTATTGTAGGGTGTTGTGTGTTACTGATAATGTGTTTGCTAAATTAGGAAGCTTTATGTGACAGCTTTGCCTCCACAATCATTATATAACTACATATTTCACATACTGTATTGGTATATTTAAATAGTATGTGGTTGACAGTAAACCTAAGGCAGTTGCCTCATTGTCTTAGAATTACCATTTCAACCAAGCTGGTTACAGAGACAGTTATAAAGTGTATGCCCATGGTTCAGATGCTAACTGCTATGGGCTGTAGTGGGATTGGTCTCAATAGAGTTTTGAGAAAATTTGCTAAAGTGCTATGTCAGTAAAAATGAAAATCTTAGTCTGCATCCTGGCCAATAACAAACAGCACAATTAAGAATTTATAAGCAATCAGTGGCCTAGAAATGGCTTACTTCTTCCTCTACTCCCACTGGAGTTTAAAATGAAGCAATTCTGACAGTCCCAAAGAATGCATATATACTAGAAAAAAGGTACTAAATCAGTGTTAATGAAGTGAATTTGTAGGAAGGATATATATACATATATATCTATCTATATAGCTATCTATCTATATCTGTATATATCTATATATCTATAGTGCATGCACTATAATTATTGATACTACTTTTTATATACTGTGTTATATTTCACCTGACCAGCATTTCACACTGAGCTAATTGGAGGAAGTCGGAGGAAGGGCTCTGAGTTAACTAATCTGTGATATATAACATTAAGTATCCTGTTTTTTGCTATTTCTGAGTTATTTATAGCAGTTTTATTTTGCTCACTGTGTGTGAGGTATTAACTAGAATTTTCTCCAGTTGTTAAGCGTCTGGTTGGGTTTGTTTGTTCTGATTTTCTGCTAGGAGTGTATCATATAACTTGTTTGCATTTAAAAGCATTCTCTAGAGTCTCCTTGATTCTTTTTCTGTTTAAACATTTCTGCAATTTTTTTCTACCTAAGTAGTGTTGGTAGTGTAGCATTGTCCATATTCAGGCTTTTGTTTTGGGCCTAGTTGTTTGTTAGTAGAGGCTATGTGTATAAGCACATGTTCCAGGCTATCATAGCTTAGCCAAGGCCAGTATAGCATTTCAGTGAGAGTGAATTGTTTGTGTTCATTGGCTGACTGGGGTTGCCTAGACTACGTTCTTGGTTCTTTCAAGCTTTTTTTTAAAGTTGTTTCAGGTTTCAACTTTGTTACTTAAGAAGTTAACTTGTGAGTGTTTCTGCCATTTCACACTGAGCTAATCGGAGAAAGTTGGAGGAAGGGCTCTAAGCTAACTAATCTGTGATATATAACATTAAGTATCATATTTTTTGCTTATTTCTGAGTTATTTGTAGCACTTTTATTTTACTCACTGTGTGTGAGGTATTAACTAGAATTTTCTACAATTGTTAAGCATCTGGTTGGGTTTGTTTGTTCTCATTTTTGTTTCCCACCCATACTTGGTGGCTTTGCAGTTGCCCGCCCCTACTGTAAATTTGATCCGGGACACTCCTCCCAGTCTAGTGTCATTACCTCATTCTACCTAATCCAGGGAGAACATTTGAGAAGGCCAACCCAGTTAGCTTCTGCTCCTCCTTTCCCATTTCCACTTTACAAAAAATATATATATTTTCTAAGCTTGTTTCCTGCCTTTCCTGTAAGTTGTCTAGTCCAGATACAGATTTGTTGTATCCAGGACTGTTTGTAAGCTTCTGAGCCCCCAAGCCTTTCTGTGTTGGAGGGAAGCCTTCTAGCTTAATTTTGTTTCTTAGAACTAGCCAGGTTTCTAGTTTCAGCACTCAAATCTGTTTCTTTGAGCTCAGCACTTGTTCAGAACTCATTGTAAGCACTAAATAGGCTACAAATTAATACAGCACTCAACTTTCCTCACTTGTCTAGAGGAAAACAGTTTTTAGTACTTAATAAATAAGCACCTGTCCAGGCATGTCTAATGGTCAGCTCCCGGTGTTTTCTCCTGTCTACCTGATGAATCTGGGCATCTTGGGGCAATGCAGCAATTGCCTCATGTACACAGACAACCCTCTCCTCCTACCACCCAACACTACAACCTGTGAGAGATGCACTTATATAGCCAAACTAGAAGCAAAGCTCTCTTCACCCAAGACTGGACTAGACAGTCAAGAGGAGAAGGTAAACACTTGCACCACACCACAATCATCACATAGTCCCTGAAAACCTACACCACCAAAACACACACATAGAAATACAAAACACACACCTACATTCATGGAGGGTCTCAAAAAAATCTACCCAAGCAACAGGAACCTCCAAAGCAGAAACGCAAGCAACCTCCCCATCCAACACAACCCAAATAACACATAGACCACAAACTCAGTGTGCCATTCAACCACAGCCCATAAGACATAACAACATACCCAACACTGTAGTCATAGGTGACTCTATAGTCAGTCACACTGATGTTCCACTCACCAGGCTAAACAAGGAGAAAGTCACCATTAGCTGCCTGTCAGGTGCCAGGATCCACCACATAATGTATGCACTCAGGTCACACCACAACAAGTACAAATATGACTCTGTCATTGTCCATGTTGGTGTGAATGGCCTGAGATGTACCTCACTGGACTACATAAAAAGAGACATGGAGGAACTGTCCGATCTTATAGCCCAGGCAGGTATGACCCTAGCCCTGAGTAGCATCCTGCCATCACCCAGAATGATACCACAGTACAAGGACAAAATGATTGACTTCAACAATTGGCTAAGCTTCTGGTGTCATTCTAAGGGGATCCAGTATCTGTCAGCCTGGGATGACATGATCGACAAACCACAATGCTTTGCCAGAGATGGCCTGCACCTGTCACCCTTGGAATTGCAGATACTGGCTAAGGCTCTTGCCACCCCTATAGTGCCTTTTTTAGGCAAGATTCAAATGACAAATTCACCACTGTAAAAGGTACAAACAAGCAAAATCTGAGGGTAATGTTACTTAATGCTAGAAGTCTAAACCTCAAAATGCACTCACTCGTGGCACTCCTTAAAATGGAGAACATCGACATCTGTGCAGTGACAGAGACCTGGTTCAAGGCTCCAGAGAGCACCCCTGCATTACCAGGCTATAATTCATACCACACCTTTTGGCCACCTAACCTGGACTGAAGCACTAAAGGCAGAGGCATGTCCATATTCATTAAGGATATCCACACCTCCAGGCTAGTTGTTCAGCATAATGCATCCAAGATTATCCAAGTGCAACTAACTCTTGCCAAGACCACAATCCAAATTGTAGCTTGCTATAAATCCCCCACCATGCCCCAGGCTTCCCACTCCTCATTTCTTGATACACTGGAAAATATTAGGGTACAACCTAACACCCTAAAAATGGGTGAGTTCAACTACCCCAGCGTTAACTGGGAAAACTACTCATGTACCAACTCTTGTGCTCAACGTTTTCTGGAATTCATAAATTCCAATGCCTTGGATCAACTTATCCACACCCCCACCAGGGGCAGCAATATCCTAGACCTGGTCATTACCAACTTGGATAACCGGCGTTCCAAACCAGAGGTCAATTCCTCGTTGGTCAGATCCGACCACAAGCAAATCACCCTAGACATCCACATCCCACCCCCACCCCCCATTAGGGAAACCACCATAAAAAGTTTCTCCAAAGCCAATTTCACGCTTCTTAAAAAAGAAGTAGCAAACTTAACGACACCCATGCTGACGGGCAATAGAGTTACGACTGCTGAATCCTATACAATTGCACTTTATAAGCACTTATATGAGTGCATAGATCATGCAATCTCTAACAGAAGCAAGATGCTATCCTCCAAAAAAGGAAGCCAATCTGGTGGTCCCCTGCTATAAACAAACACTACAACAGAAGAAAGAAACTGTTATAAAAAAATAGAAAAATCCCATGATTGGAGGAACTCCATGGTCAGCCTCAGTAAAGAAGCTGAGATCACTCATAAAATCCTCTAAAGCTAGCTATGAAAACAAAATCGCCACTGATTCTAAAGACAATCACAAAGCATTCTATAGCTATGTCAAGAATCTCAATGGCAATACTCAGATCTGCTCTGAATTACAGCACAATGGCACTAAATATACAGAACCAACTGATATTATCAACATCCTGGCAGATAGGTTCATTGCTAACTTGACCCCTTTCTCGTCCCCTAAAGGGCCCATCTCTATACCAGAAGAATGTAAAGTTCCTGTAATCACAGCTGCACAGGTAAAAAACACACTCTCCAAAGCCAAGAACACAGCATCCCTAGGACCAGACAACATCCCAGGCTGTGTTCTACATGAACTACAGAACAAACAGGCACCCCACCTAAGTACCATGTTCAGTCATAGCCTCACTTCAGGCTTTGTGCCCACTGAATGGCGCACAGCAATGGTTATCCCACTTCACAAAGGGGAGCCACCACAGACCCCGGGAACTACCGCCCCATTAGCCTGATGAGCCTGGTCTGCAAGGCTATGGAATGTATCATCATAGAACATTTAAACAATGAAACTGGTAATCTCCAAACTCTGGACCATACCCAGTTCGGGTTTGTAAAAGGCAGATCATGTCTCCTAAACCTGATGGACTTCTTTGAAGCGGTCACCAAAGGCGTAGATGAGGGTAAGGTGGTTCACACAGCCTATCTAGATCTTGTCAAGGCTTTCAACACCATCCTCCACTCTGGAAGTATAGATAAACTCACTAAACTAGGTATAAATCCCTATGTCACAAGATGGATTGCCAACTGGCTCACTGACAGAACCCACACTGTGAAAGTAGCAGACTCTAAATTCAACTTCAGACCAGTGACAAGTGGAATACCACAGGGTTCAGTCCTAGGTCCACTCCTGTTTGGTATCTACTTCTCTGAAGTACAGGCTAACACAGAAGGTCTTTGAATAACAAAGTTTGCAGATGACTGCAAACTAGGAGCCATAATCAAAACTCCTAATGATGTGGACATGCTACAAAAGGGCCTCACTGAGACAGATGCCTGGTGTCAAAGCCATGGCCTCAAGTTCACTGCCAAAAAGTGCATTGTCATCCCTTTTGGTAAAAACTCTGTACCCATGAACTACCACATAGGTGGTAGTCTACTTAACACTGAAAGTGTGATGAGAGACCTTGGGTAACAGGTGGACAGTAGTCTCTCCTTTGATATTCACATCGCCTCAGCAGTCAGGAAATCCTTCTACATGGCACACCTCATCACAAAAGTTTTCTCATCCAGGAAAAAAGAGGTCATTTTTCCCCTATACTCATCACCCATTAGACCCATTATAGAGTACAATGCCCCTTTTGGTATGTACCTCACAAGACATGTACAACAACTGGAAAGGCCACAGAAATACCTCACAAAGAAGATTACCTGCCTCAAACTGATGCCCTGTGCAGACCGTCTCAAAAAACTCCAGCTTTACTCTGTCACTTATCGCCTACTCAGAGGCGATCTCTGCCTAACATACAAAGCTATGTCAAACCCATAGCTGTTGGGCATGCTGCATGGAAAGAAATCCCAATCCCTCCAAGCTACACGCTCTAGGGACCTAAACCTTATCACCACAATAAACAGAACATGCTGGAGGGATAGATTCCTGTCCCAGACACTTTCCATACTCTGGAACAAACTACCTATCTATATCAAACAAAGCTCCTCATTAGCACTCTTCAAGAAAAATCTTGATGACTGGATGGGAGATAGGAAATTCACCCCCGGGATCACTTCTGTGGCTCTGCTTGACAGAGGCACAGGAAAATAATTTTCTTGGGTGGCAAAAGCCAGGGTACTGTTTGGCAAGGCTTATATAGGCCCTGGGGCCAATAGCCTAGCACCTACCTGTGCACCTATGAACTTATATGTATACATATATATAAATATATGTGTATATATATATATATATATAAAGACGCACACACACACACACACACACACACACACACACACACACACACACACACACACATACACACACACACAGAGGTTTACTATTGAAACCTTGAAACTGCATTCATTGACTGGCCTCAATGTCAAACCAAAATCTGGAAAACTGCAACAGCGAACAAGCAGCAAAATTCAAAACTGAATATATCGAGTCCCATAGCTTGATGTATTTGACATACCAGGAGGTGACACCAGTCACCCAAGCTATGCAGTGTCATGTACCATGCCACACTAGAGTCAATGGTGCATCAATTTCCCCCCACAGCCCCTGCAAATTATATTTGCCAAATCCAAGATCACACTACAGTGAGAAAATGGTTTAATTCCCTTTTCCTCACTGAACTGTGATCTCCACTCAAAATTCAGAATTCAAATACTTGAACTACACTACCCATTTGATGTGGTGCAGTCAATTTGGGTTCACAAAATTGCCGTTGGAAAACTGCATTTTGACATTGTCATTCTCGATCAAATGCAGTTTGCAAAAATGATTTTATATAGATATATAAATACATGTGTGTGTGTGTGTGTGTGTGTGTGTGTGTGTGTGTGTGTGTGTGTGTGTGTGTGTGTGTGTGTGTGTGTGTGTGTGTGTGTGTGTGTGTGTGTGTGTGTGTGTGTGTGTGTGTGGGTGTGTGTGGGTGTGTGTGTGTGTGTGTGTGTGTGTGTGTGTGTATATATATATCTATATCTATATATATATATATATATATATATATATATATATATATGTATATATATATATGTGTGTGTGTGTGTGTGTGTGTGTGTGTGTGTATGTATATGGGTCTACTTTGTTTCGTTGAATCTCACTTCACTGAATTTCATTTCACCCTGACAACTTCGCTGAAAACTCAAATTACTGAAAACTCATTTCACTAAATCTCATTACACTGAACTGCAGTTAGTATGTATGGCACTGCGTAGAGGACTATAAGGCAAGTAAAACGTATATACCCTTTTCCCCACTGCAGTGCGATTCTGGAGTTAGTATATATAGTTAGGGAGTGTGGGGGAGTACAGCCCCCACTTAGTTTGAATATATATTGTCTTATGGAGAGAGTTAGTCATTGATGTTCTAACTATGTATGTCTATTGTTTAAAATGTATTGTTTTGAAGTTTTTGGTAAAACAGAATAGAAAACAAACAAGGTGGGGGCAATGCCCCCAACACCCCCCCCAACTGTATATACTAATTCCAGGATCGCTTTACAGTGGGGAAAAGGGCATATAACTTTTACTTGCCTTACTGTACTCTACATAGTGCCATATATACTAAGTTCAGTTCAGTGAATTGAGATTCAGTGAAATGAGTTTTGAGTAATTTGTGTTTTCAGTGATGTGGGCAGGGTGAAATGAAATTCAGTGAAATGAGATTCAGTAAAACAAAGTAGACCCATATGTATATATATATATATATATATATATATATATATATATATATATATATATGTGCGTGTGTGTATGTGTAGGTCTACTTGACTTTACCCAAATTTCACTTACCCAAAATTCAGAAGATTAAAACTACAACTCTGAAATTCCACAACACCAGTCATTTACATTACCGGACGTCAAATAAATGAAACACCAACTGCAACAAAATAAAACAAAAATCTACTCTTTTTTTATGTTTTTGCAGGGGGGACAAGCCCCCCTGCTCCACCCTTGTGGGGGCTGCACCCCCACTCCACCTGCAAATTATATATACCAACTCTGAGACTGCACTACAGTGAGCAATAAGGTAAATTTTCTAATCCACACTGTACCGTGATCTCCATTCAGAACAACAGAGTGCTGCGTGATATGCGCACCTGATGTTTTGTTGATCTGACTTCCAGTAATGTAAATGTTTGGTGTTTTGGAATTTCGGTGTTGCCTTCTCAGTCTTCTAAATTTCATACATACACACACACACAAAATAGAATACTTGGATGAGAAGGTTTTAAAAGAAATATGGAAGAAACGTAAATCATCTAGTTAGTGCTGTGCATTGTGCACTAAGCCAGCAAGAACATAAGAAGGGTAACTTGAAATTAAGCAGTCTAAGGGGGAACAAACTTTCAGTTTGATCTATTAGTTTCCAGCAACATAAGCAGATGAGATGAAACTGGAAGGAGTTTTCAGTGAAAATATATAGTTAGGGTGGTTAACTCAAGAGCAACAAGTTTAGCTGAACTAGCTATAAAAAGTTTTAAAAATTGATTTTTGATTTGATAGTTTTTGATAATGTAAATTGTCCAGTACTTTGTATTGTTAACCAATCATTCAGATTTACATTATGTTTATATATTATAGCCTCACTGTTTATAACAGGTGAGCTTTTCAAATGATTAAACCAAAATATGATATAATGCTACCTTTAACTTAAAATTTTCTTCAAGAAATCCTGAGGCTAAGAGATTAGAAAAATAAAAAAACAATTCTTTAAAATCTGATATTTATAGATAACATTTCTGAATGATTTCTGTATTGCAGTTTGTATGAACTGATCTAGTTATTGAAGTGATATAAAAATTATCTGCAATTGTTTAATACTTTTCCATCTTATTATAAAATTGCTTATGTTGTGATGAACATGTTATGAATTAACAAATATCGATGCAAATCTGCTTCGTTATCTATTATAGTTTGGATCCAACAAATGAATAAATTCAATACCTGGAAAATAAATCCTTCTATGCTCCTATGATCTAATAGGATGATTAAAATCAATCATGAGTATATTTGTATGTCATAAAAGCTTTACAGAATGGTTGTTTATTTTATTTGCTCCTTTGTCTCAGATAACACAGCTGTTTGTTTTACATATACAAAGTTTGTGAATAATATAATTTTATTAAAAATTCCAGTTAGAAATTATATTTCACTGTTTCTTATTATGATATTATAATTTATAAGAGCATTTTCTTCATTTTTTTTTTCGGTAATACTAATGTCCAAATGTTTCAGTTTAAAGTTATCCTGTTTAAAATGGCTAATTACTGTGCAAGAATGTCCTGTGTTTTGATAAATTAATAATATATAATATACTAGAGTTATTATAACAATTTTAAATCAGATAAATCTTCAAAACAAGACAAAGAGTGATGTAAGGTTTTAATGAATTATTAATATCCTCTTATGGTTAATAACATATCATCTGCAAATAATTCAGTTTTAATATAACAATTCATATTAAATTTAAAATGATCTGCATTTGTGTTCAATCTAATCTAATTTGCTAAAGGGTGTATAGCTAATGGTAAGAGTAAAGAAGATAACAGGTAGCCTTCTTTTGTTGTCTTAATGATTTTATTGATTGTGAAACAAAATTATCAATATTTACATCAGAAATTATGTTACTGTATAACAGATTTAACAAATGTATACATTTGACTACAAATTGAATGCCTTCAGGATTTTAAAGAAATGTGTACACCCAGTTTATTTAATCACTTTTTAAAGTCTAAATGTATTTCCATTTTTAAATTATTATAATTAACATAAAGTTATTTTAATGAGTCTTTTGATATTACCTTAAGTTTGCCTGTTAATTAAAACCAGTTTGCAGTTCATCTAATACTGAAGGCAGTATTAGTTTTAATATGTTATTTATAGTGGCCATCATTTATAAGTTTATTATCTACTGCATTTTATTAAACTGCTGTTTTTTTATAAGCCTGGTGATCCGGATCATCTGTTTTTGCTGTTAGAATTTGCTGTGAAGCTGGATCTTAAGTGCAAAGTCTATAATTGTGGTTTTTGATCATTTATAAGTTAAGAAGACCTATAGTTAATTGAGAATGTATACAGGATGATAAGAGGAGCATACATCTCAATAGTTATCTTGTTTTAATGTTAATGTAGTTAAAAGACACCACAAGCAGTCTATATTTTCTATTAAAGAACAATTAATATAATATATAAAGTATTGGAAGAGACAGTGTTTATTATATATTTTTTTTCTGAATCTATAGGGAACTGTATGGTGCTTCCTATATCATGGGAGTTTTCTCTACTAGGGCTGATGAATGCACATCTATGGAAGCAGAGAATATATAGGTTCATAGGTTCATACTAGGCTATCTGCCCTGAGGCAATTATAAGCCTAGCCCGATTCTGTATGGCTTACGCCACCCCTTGATTTGAGTATACTGTGCCCTTTTTAATGTTTAGTTTACTGTGCCTCTGTCTAATAGTGACACGGGAGTAATCCCTGGGACAAACCTACGATCCCCCATCCACCTATCGAGATTCTTCTTGAAGAGATTCAGTGAGGTACTCTGCCTCACATGAACTGGAATTCTATTCCAGAGCGAAGGGAGCCTCTGGGTTTGAACCTGTCCCTCCAGCAAGTTCTATTTATTTCTGTGCTGAGGTTCAAGTCCCTCGAGCGTGTGGCTCTAAGGGATTTAGATTTACTGAGGTGGAGCATGTCCATTAATTCTGGATTTGACATAGCTTTGTATGTCAGGCATAGATCGCCTCAAGTAGGCGGTATGCAACTGAGTAGAGCTGGAGTTTTTTTAACCGAGCAGCATATGGCATCTGTTTGAGACCTTTGATCCTCTTGGTGAGATACTTTTGGGGTCTTTCTAATTGCTGCAGGTGTCGGGTAAGGTACATCCCAAAAGGGGCATTGTATTCTATGATGGGCCTGATGAGGGATGAATAAAGGGGCATGATTACCTCTCTTGATCTAGATGTGAAACCCTTCGTGATGAGGTGGGCTATGTAGAAGGTCTTTCTAACCACTTTGGCAATGTGGTTTTCAAAGGAGAGATTGCTATCAACTTGGGTCCCCAGGTCCCTAATAACTTTCTCTGTACTTAATGGGTTTCCGCCTATGTGGTCATTTGTGGGCACATTGTTTTTGTCAAAGGGTATGACTATACATTCTTCGGCATTTAGCTTTAAACCATGGTGCTGGCATCAGTTATCTATCTCTGTGAGACCTTTTTGAAGGATGTTTGTGTCAGCTGGAGAGTTGATTATGGCGCCCAGTTTGCAGTCGTCTGTGAACTTGGTGAGCCAAAGTCCTCCCACGTTTGCCTGTACCTCGGAAAAGTATATACCGAACAAGAGTGGTCCCAGGACAGAACCCTGTGGGATGCCACTTGTGACTGGTTTCGAGTCTGACATGGCTCCAGCAACTCTCACTCTGTGGGTTCTGTCTTTGAGCCAGTTTGCGACCCATCTTGTGACATAGGGGTTTATATTTAAGCTGGATAGCTTATCTATGATGCCCGAGTGGGGTATTGTGTCAAATGCCTTTGCAAGGTCCAGATAGGCTGTGTGGACTACCTTCCCTTCATCTATGGCTTTGGTGACTGTTTCAAAGAAGTCAACCAGGTTCAAAAGGCAGGATCTGCCCTTGACAAAGCTGAACTGGGTAGGATCTAGTGTCTGTAGGTCCCCAATGTCTTTGTTTATGAGCTCCATGATGATCCTCTCCATAGCCTTGCAGACTAAGCTAGTCAGGCTTATGGGGCGATAGTTTCCAGGGTCCGTAGAGGCTCCACCTTTGTGGAGTGGGACCACTGTTGCTGTACACCATTCTGTGGGCACATATCCTGTAGTGAGGCTGAGATTGTATAGCTGTTTTATTTGAGGGATTAGTTCCTCTTGGAGTTCATGTAGGACGCAACCTGGGATGCCATCTGGTCCCATGGAAGCAGTGTTTTTGCTTTGGAGAGGGCAGCCTTCACCTGAGCATCAGAGATGTTTGGGAGGCAGCCCACTGCTGGGATAGATACTTGCTCTTTTGTGGGGGGGGTGGAGAAGTTTGCACTGAACCTGTCTGCCAGGATATTGGCGATGTCTGTGGGTTCAGTGTATTTTTTTGTCATTTAGAATCAACTCAGAACAAGTCTGGGAGTTGTATCCCAGGTTTCTAACATAACTGAAAAAAGCCTTATGATTGTCTTTGGTGTCCTGTGCAATTTTTCTCTCGAAGCTGGCCTTGGAGGATTTTATGAGGGATCGTAATTTTTTGCTAGTACTGATCAGAGATGCCTTCCCTATTAGGGATTTTGCTCTATCATGTAGTAGCTTCCTCCTTCTGTTGTATAGTTTATTTATGGCAGGGGTCCACCAGACTGGATGCCTGCCTTTGGATGATTGGGTCTTGGTTTTGTTTGGAATAGCATGATCCATGCATTCCTGGAGATGTCCGTAGAATGCGTTTATATAGGATTCTGCAGTTTGGGTCGTAGTTTCCACTGACCCTGGGGCCTTGAAGGATTCCACTTCAGTTTTGAGAAGTGAGAAGTTCGCTTTTGAGAAGTTTTTCACTGTGGTTTTCTGGGCTGGGGGTGGGGTCGGGATGTGGACATCCAGTGAAATTAATTTATGGTCTGATCTTACCAATGAGATAGATAATGGGAGGCATGTATTCGACACAATTTTAAAATGTATGAACATTCTTTTTTACAACAAAAATTAATCCTTATTTTAAAAGAGTATGGAATGATTAACTGGTATTACAATGTGTTTCTAAGTAAGTGTCATGGTTTAGTAAGCTTGATATGGTAATAACAATCCTGTCGGAGGACGCTCAATACAGTTCATGGCTAAGGTCAGATAGTTAGTAGAAGGAAATATGTATTTGTAATACAGAATTGAGCTATACAGCAGTGACGTTAGTTTTTATTTAGTTAAGTTCAAGGTTTTGTAGAGTTGAAGTGCAATAAAATGAAAATTATTGGGGTGTTAAATGGCAAGACAAAGGAAAAGATGAAGGTTTAAGCCAGGAAAAGTAGGACTGCTGTAGTAGAAAGTTTAATGTAAGTTCAAAGTAGCTTTTGTAGTTTGTATTTAGTTGTGATATACAGAAGCAGAGATTCTGCATGGTTTCTCACCTGGAATGGTACAGGAGCATAGCCAGGTATGAGTAATGTGATGTTTTAATTTAGTATTAAAAGTGCTTATAGAGTCAATTTGTCATAAGATGAAGGGATTTTGTTCCATGTTTTAGACACACAGTACTACTACAGTGAATTGCCTGACCTATACATGAAGTTTGTTATGGTAAGCAGAGATTTGTCAGAGGATCACAAGGCTCTACTGTGGGTGTATTGGTGTATTAGATTTGTTAGGCTTGGGCATATATCAGGTTTGCACAGTAGTTTGTGAATTATTAGTAGTTCAGAAGAATTTGTGGGGATGTGGGAGTTCTAGCCAGTTTATTTTCTTCAGAGAGTGATGGGTTCTGTTAGGCAGGGTGTAGCACTGTTGCAGTTTATAGGTTAGGGAAGAATTTGGATACAAAAATATAGTTGCTATTGCCTGAGATTAGTTAGGGTGATGCAACGTTCATTCAGGCTGAGTCAGAGAGGAATGTTTTATTTCTAGAGAGGCTCCTTAGTGTATCTTTTTATAATCTGGGTGATTTGTAGATCAATTTAATTTGGTTGTCTATGTTTGATGTGATTTACTTATCAATAATTGTATTGTATTTTGAGGTTATGGTAATTGTATTTTCTTACACAAGGTGATACTTAAGGGTGAATAACATTCATTTTAGTTTTCATTTTTTTTTTTTTTAGGGTTAAAGAATATTTGGGAATTTTTAATAGTGGAGAGGGATAGACAAGTTAATTCCTGGAGGGATACTAGATTTTTTGCTGTGAAGATAACAGTAGAATCATCTGCACATTGTACAATTTTGGAATTTGGGGAGGGTGAATACCAATCGCTGATGAACAGTTTGAATAATAAAGGTCCTAGAATGGAGCCTTGGGAGACTGCTACATTAATGGGCAGAGAAGATGAGTACTTGTTCTGCCATCCGACAGTCTGTTCTCTTGTAGTTACGTAATGGTAGAACCAGTGACGTGGAGATTCATCTAGTCCCAGAGATGAGTTTTGTTAGAAGCCTTTGGGGCAAACTGAATCAAAAGCCTTTGATAAGTCTATAAAAATTGTAGACGTTAAATTGATATAATTTCTGGCTTAGTTGACTATGTCTGTCAAACTTTTTAGAGTTGTGGTAGTGTAACAATGTAGTCTGCATCTGTGTTGAGTAGGTGAGAGGAGTTTATGTTTCATTACATAATTAAGGTGTTAGGAATATATGCAATTGTCTATGTTTGTAGAAAGTGGTGAGTGGATAGCAATGGGTCTGTAATTGCATATGGGTCACCTTTAAGTAAGGGAATCATATTGGACATTTTTCATAGTTTGAGAATATAATTTTTTAGAGAGGAGCCATTATTGAATCCCCAGATGCTTGGTGCCAGAGCCATGGGCTCAAGCTCAATGCCAAGAAATGTATAGTTATCCCCTTTGGGAAAAAACATTTACCTGTGAATGATCACATAGGTGGCAGTACACTAAACACCGAAAGTGTGATAAGAGACTTAGGGACACAGGTGGACAGTGGTCTCACCTTCAATAACCACATCGCCACAACACTCATGAAATCCTTCTATGTGGCACACCTCATTACTAAGGGCTTTTCATCCAGAAAAAAGGAGGTCATTGTCCCACTGTACTCATCCCTCATTAGACCCATTATAGAATACAATGCCCATTTGGTATGTACCTCTCAAGATATCTGCAACAACTGGAAAGGCTGCAGAAATACCTCACTAAAAGAATCACAGGCCTAAAGCAGATGCCCTATGCTGACCGCCTTAAAAACTCCAGCTATACTCAGTTGCATATCGTCTACTCCAAGGCGATCTCTGCTTAACATACAAGGCCATGTCAAACCCAGAGCTGTTGGACATGCTACACTTAAAGAAATCCCAATCCCTCAGAGCCACACGCTCCGGGGATCTAAATCTTGACATCACAATAAACAAAACATGCTGAAGGGATAGGTTCCTGACCCAAAGACTCCCCAGACTCTGGAATAGAGTGCCCATACATGTCAAGCAGAGCACCTCTTTAGCCCTCTTCAAAAGAAACCTTGATGATTGGATGGGAGAAAGGAAATTCACCCCGGGGGTCACATCAGTCGCCCTGCTAGACAGGGGTCCAGGGAAGTAAATAGTGTGGGAAGAAATAGACAGGGAATTGTTATGGCTGGGCTTGTATAGGCCCTAGGGCCAATAGCCTAGTACCAACCTATGAACCTATAAACCTATTATAATAGAGCGTGAAATATTTCATGCATCCTCAATCAGAAATAATCAAAATTTATGTGCAATATGAGGTAGTTAGGAGACTGGAAACCAAATCATTGTTAATCAAAATAAAACAAATTAAATGCTTGAGTGCTTTTTTTCCAACTAAACACAAAAGACTTCATAAGAAGTGGTTGGATGCTGATGATTAGAATGCATTCTAGCAGGAATTGTTAGATGCCGAAGGACATTCTAGTAAGAGATAATTGATACTAAAGTAAGTGATTATTCTGCAGATGCAGAATAAATTCTCTTCAGTATACTATGGGGTAGGAGGGCAGCCATGGTAGTGCAGCAGTTAGTGTTGCCATCTCACAGCAAGAGGTTCTCTGGTTTGATTCTCGTCTGGGGTGCCTTCTGTGCGGAGTCTGCATGTCCTCCCTGTGGTCGCGTGGGTTTCCTCCAGGTGCTCCGGTTTCCTCCCACATCCCAAAGACATACAGTAGGTGTATTGGACACTCTAAATTGGCCCTAGGTGTGAGTGTGTGCATGTGTGTGCCTTCTGTGGAAGGTTGGGCACCAGGCTGGCAACTCGACACTGTAAAACTCCACTGCCAATCATGAGCGGACAGATGATCTGCTGTGGTGACCCCTAACCGGGAAAAAGCTGAAAGAAAAAGAAGATACTATGGGGTAGGAGATGGCAAACAAATTATCTGCCTGGAAAAAATGATTTTAGAACTCCCAGTGTAGTGATGACTCCTTCATACCCTTGATATTGTAATTTGTGCAACACAGTCTTCCAACTGCAACCCTATGAGAAATATATTCCCTAAAGTCTTACATATTTGTGATTTCTCTGAATAACTCAATCCACACAAAATACATTTTCCTACCATGGAATATGTAAGATTTCACAGGAACCCAACACTGATGCTGTCTTTAGTAAGCCTTAAGCAAAAATAAATTATAGGGCAGTGGTACATGAGAAAGGAGATAATGACATCCATGCCTAGGTGTGTTCACTGCTTATAGTAATCTGATGAGGTTAATTATTAAGTAAAGTAACACTGATTGGCAATATGGAATCTAACCTATAACCTCACAGGTAGAAAGAAATGGTGTACCAGTAGAATCTGGCCATGAAATTTAAATATTAAACACTAACTAAACGTCTATGAAAAAAATTAGTTATGTATTTTTTAGTATATACAAATGTTTAAATAAAATGTCATAGAGAAAATCCTAATAAATATTGACTGTCCTGAGACATTTATAATGATTGCTGTATGTGTAACTGCTATAAACTCTTTACCCTTTTTACTAGTACATAGCTTTTACATATTTCAGAATGTGTGAGTTAGATACATGGGAGGAAAGATCCTTAACCTTGTAAGAAAACTTAGTTTTACTGTATCATGTTGGGGCTGGGGGGGTGGATTAGGGAAGATCGTTTGTTCATTCATTCATTTTTTTCTGTTACCAGCTTAATTCAGTTAGCTGCCATGGTGAAACATAATCCCACCCTGGCTCTTAATGGCACCAAGGCAGAGAAGCTAATCCTGGATGGGTCCTCAGACCATCCCAGGGCATACATCCATACTTACTCACGTACAGTATATGTAACTACAAGTAGTTTGTAAGATCAGCAATTTACCTGCAGGATGCCACTGGGTTTTGGGAGGAAGCTGAAGCACCCAGCAGAAACTTGCACAGATAAAAGTTAAATGTGTAAATTCTATATAGAATGCAATCCAACTGAGAATTAAGGGAGCTAAGCTAACCATTACACTACTGTGACACCGAGGTCAAAAAGTGAGGTCACTAATTCTGAAGGAATAGTTTATTTGCTGTATGTGAAACTTTTAGAGGCCTTTATCATTCCTTATGAAAGTACAAAAATCTAGAGGCTCCTGGCAGAGAGATGTTGACAAAGAAAGACTGGAGACATAAATCTAGAATGTCCGAGGGAGAGTATAATAGGTAAGTAACTTTAAGGATTCCATTAGCAAATACAAGCAGTATATCTCTATTTATCTTACTGTAATGCTAATGATTCCCAAGTAATCTGTACAATAATCAGGAATAAATCAGATCCAAGCATAAGTAACTTGGAAGTCTCTTTTTTACCTGTTATCCTGAACAAAAACTAATGCAGATGGCCCAGGAAACTAGACAAACCACATCCTGACAGATATTTGAAAGGAAACCTTCTGATATAAAATAGATGAAGTAAATAAGCTGCCAGTTTGTGAAACAGATGACGAAAGTGAAAACCTAAACTTAATTATTAATTCGGCCTTCCTCAACCTGCACTCACCTCTGATAAACAGAACAGCTGACAAGTAGCTACAGGCAGTTAACAAGAAAGCTCAAATTGTAGTTCACTGGAGTATTATATGGAAAAGTTGAAGAACTAGGAATACATGCCTACAAACCTTAGCAAAAAACGGAGCTACAGAACTTATTGACATTTAGACTGCTGTAATTCAGAACTGAGAAATATCGCTACCTATTATAAAAGTGTAATGTACTTAGGGTTAAAAATAAAAGAATTATAGTCATTCATCCTGATCTGCAAGATGGCCTGTGACATAGCACAGGACATTGTTACCGCATCTTGCAGGGCACCATTTGTAGCTTCTTGCAATAACACTTCAGGTTCCATGGTTCAGGGACCGCCATTTTAATAAATTGTCCACTGGGGCATTTTGAAACTTTGAAGTGACATTCTCAAGATGGTAGTCTATGTTAGGATGATATATAGGTTCATAAGTTCATAGGTAAGTATGTGGGCCTTCTTGAGCCTAGACGATTTCCCTTTTGGTGCTTGAATTAACCCTTCCCATTTAGTTAGAGATAGTTTTACCCATCCCATGGTCAATAATTATCATAATTATAATTACATCTAGTGAGAATAACTGAGATCATATCATAGATAATCTAAGAGGAATCATGCAATAGATAGAGCATTTAAGTGCTACATTTGACCATTAGTACTACAGGGGGCAGTCCTAGGTTTAATATTCTGTTTCCCATTCATAGATCCAAGTTGCTCTTGAATATGGACAGGGATGATCTTTGTTTTATATGCACTGGAAGTCTGTTCCATAACAGTGGTATCATCTGCGAGATATATCTGTTCCTCTAAGCTATTCTACTGATGTTGCAGAAGAGGTTTAGATCTCTAGACCAAGTATTCCTAATGCCATCTGACTTGCTCATGTGCAATAAATCCATCAGTACTGTGCCAGAAAATGCCTTATATGCTAGATACAGGTCACCTCAAAGCAGTCTGTAGGATGCCAAGTATATTGACAGGGCTTTGTGTTGGTCCATGTAGGACATTTTGTTTAGGTCTTCTATTTTTTAATGAGGTATCTCTGTTTTTTTCCAGTTGATGCATATGAATGGACAGATTATAACCATTATAACTAATAAGATTCCTAAAACTTGTCACTGCTAGGACTGCAAGGTATGTGATTGATATATTTTTTTCCATTTTGATACTTTTTATTGCTGTTTTTGTTTTAAATTAACATCCATATAAAGTTATCCCATATGACACAGGCAATCTTACATTTATATAAATGAAAATAAACCATACAAAAACAATTTCATTTGCAAACATTATACATTCTAAACCATGTTGACACAACTGTAGCTGCAAAAAAATATAAATCAGTTATAAAATATCCAGTCATTGTCAGTCAACAATTACATAGCTCATTGAAATCCTGCCTTATTTTAAACCTCATTCCTCCTCTGCATGTATTGATCCCACATTTCCCATTTTTTTCCTATGTAATTTGCTCCTACCCTTTTCTAAAGATCCCAATTTCAGTTGTTTTATCACTTTTACTATCTTTGTTACTTCTAGTAAAGTCGGTTTAGACTTTGATTTCCATTTTCTAGTAATTGTTTTTTTTTGGCAGCCATCATAGTTAGACTCAGCAATGCCTTACTATGTATAGGCAACTCCAATTCTGTATCTTAGCTCAAAAAAATCATTTCTTTAGTTATATCAGTTTGCTCACCCAGTATCTCCAATAGAGCAGTCTGCAGGGAATCTTTAAAATCTGCAACTCATTACACTCCCATAAAATATGTTCCCAGTTACCTCTATCTTCCCCATTACACCTCCAACATTTGCTGTCTGCCTGAGGGAAAATTATTTGGAGTCTACTTGGCGTATAGAAATACCTACATAAAAGCTTCCAAGCAAATATCCTAAATCTTCTAGACTCGGTTACATATTTGGGAGACATACATATATCCCACCATTGTTTTTTGTGCATTGCTTATCCAATCTCTCTTCCCAATCTTTTCTAACATCCTGTGATTGGTTCGTATGGTTATTTTGCAATATTATATATGCTCTACTAATTATTCCTTTCTCAATGGCAACTTCTGTTCTAGATTATACTAAAAACTCTACCAGTCCTGTTCTTTCATTTAGGGCCTCTCCTCTTTATTTCTCTTTGCCTATACTCTGATATCAATCCTTCATAGGGAAGGCAATCTCTAACTTGCAGTCCAAATAAGTTCTTGGCGTCTTCCTATTCTATTACCTTTCCCTGTCTAGTTATTTTCTGCCAATACCTTGGTTCTGTTGCTAGTTTTCTCCAATGAATTCCAGCTCCCTGTTGCCTATTGTCTATATCCCTAAATGCAGTCATCCCTGTAGGCAGACTCTCCTTTCTCAATTCCTGTCTTGGTTTAGTTCTTAGAATGCTTTATTACTTCATGGCTATGATATTTTGTATGATTGTTATTCTCCATAAAGATCTGCATCCAAAATCCCATTCTCTCATCATTTCTTGAACTTCTCCCATTTTATCATCTCTTTCCACTTTGAATTATAGTTTTCTGCTTGTACTGTATATAGGAGTCCTAACTGTTTTGGTATGAAATACCACTTCAAATTGGATAATCCCAATCTGCCTTGTTCTATTGGAAGAATCAGCTTATCCCACTCGACTTTTGTCACCCCCCCCACATAAAATCCTACAGCTCTTTATTAATTGCTATCCACAATGTCTCCTCTGATTGATAAAATATGTCTGACCTGTGTATAAGACAAAAGAGGCTAAAAATATTTTAACTGCTTGTATCTTACTATCGATATCCATGTAACAGAGCTTCCATTTTTCCAGTACTTGTATTATCTTTTATTTAGTCTCATCCCACATATCCTTAGCTGCCACACCGGAATCATTTTTAATCCGCACTCCAAAGTACTTAATTTTGTCATGTCCCCATAAATATGGATATTGCTGAACCAGTTCATGTGTGGGTACATAATTTACCGCTATTGCCTTTCTTTTAGCTTTATTAATTTTGTATCCTGAAAAGATATGAAACTGTGTCAATATGTTCCATAACACAGTTATGTCTCTTTCTGGTTTTGTTAGGTATAAAATAATATCATCTACAAATAGACCTAGCTTTTCTTGACTGCCATACCAATTATATCCTTGAATTTGTGAGTCCCTTATTTTCTTTACCAATGGTTCTAAATATTTTATTTTTATTTATTTATTTATTTATTTTATTTTACATTTGTTTACCGGGATAGTCCATCTGGATACATGTCTATTTTCAGCGGAGGCCCGGGAAGAAAAGTTCCACATAGACAAACTTACATGGATTACACAGAATTAGCAAATAATTATAAAAACAAAGTGATTATATACAATGGGTTAGTAGTGTTCCCTAGTAGGGACTCACAATTATCATGGACAGACAATTAAAAGTAAGAGACATCAGATTGGAAGCAGAGCTTGGTGATGTAGTTACAAGTTATGATAATTGCAGAATATGCTTTTAGTTTATAACTTAATCAGGGTTGGTACATGGGCATAGTCAGTTCACTTTGAGATACTGTTTGAGTTTTTTTTTTAAGAGACTTTTGGAGGATTGTAGGGTTATATAGTTTGGCAATGAATTCCAGGTTTTGACAATGAAGTTGGCAAACAGGGATTCACCAGTAGCTTTGTGGGTTTGGACCAATAGTTTATCAGCTGACCGTAGGGATCTTAGGTTGCTATATGGCTTAATAATAATTTTAAGTGAGGGGGTATCCTCAGGGTGGTACAAAATTTTGTGTGCTATTAAGAGTTGATTGAATTGAATTAAGCTAGGCAGTTCTAGCCACTCTAGTTGTTTAAGGTTCTGGCAGTGGTGGGTTCTATAGGTGGAGCCAGTGGCGAATCTGGCAATATGATTGTAGCTATGGGACAGCTTACCTAGTTCAGATTTGTTGAGGTTTGAGAGTATAGGTGAGGCATATAAAAGAGTAGAGAGTAGGTGTGATCGGGTGATTGCAATCCTAGCCAGTGGGGTTAAAAATGTTTTGTTTCTATACAGTAATCCAAGCTTCTTATTGATAGTCTGCATGGTTTTGTTGACCTGTAGGTCAAATTTGAGATCATTGTCTATGATAACCCCTAAATATAATGCAAATAACAAAGGAGAGAGAGGACACCCCTGCCTGTTCCTCAGATCAAGGAGAAATTATCAGAGAGGACCTCACCTACTTTAATTTTCACCTCCAATCCCTCATATATCCTTCTAATCAACCTTATAATTTTATCAGAGAATGCAAAATCCATGCATTGCTCTGCTCATAAAGTCCCAGTTTACTCTGTCGGTATTTTTTCTGCATCAAGACCCACCAATAACAGTGGTATTTGTTTACATTCTGCTTCCCTTTGGATCATCAGTGTTCTGCTAATTTTGTGAAATGTTTGGCTCCCCTCCACAAAACCGCATTGATCCATATCTGTCAATTTTGGCATCACTTTTGCCACAAACACTTTATAATCATGGTTTAGTATTGAAATGGACCTGTATGAAGCTAGATCTGATGGATCTTTGCCTTCTTTAGTCATTACAGTTACCAACACTTTCTTCAAGGATGTTGGTACTTCTCCTCTTCTTAAAATATTGTTAAACAAAACCTTCTAGATCTTTATCAGCTTTTTCCTCCTAGCTTTCAAACTTCCACAGGAATACCATCTATTCCTTGGGACTTTCCCTCAGATTGGTTACACATTACCATTTTTAGCTCATCTCCTCCTATCCTAACTGTTAGTAATTAAGCCTCCACTAAGCTTGGCATATTTAATTCTTCCATAAACATTTACATTTGTATATTTTCTTCATTTTCATAGTTCTCTGCTTTATACAGATTTTCATAGAATTTCCAAAATATTTTAAATACTTCTACAGGATCCCTTGTTTTCTTCCTTGTTATAGGCTCCCTAAGCTTGGTGATATGTCTTTCTACTTTCTGTTGCTTGAGTCATTGTACTAAAAGTTTTTGTGCTCTAAATTTATCATCAAAGAACAGTTGCTTAACAGCAATCTTTCTAAACTTGTGAATATTATCAAGGTAATCCCTTATTTTCTGTTTAACATTCTGCAGTTGCTCCTCTTCTTGTTCTGTGAGAATCCCCCTATTTTGTAATATTTTAACATTTGTCAGTCCTTCTAAATAATTCTTGTAATTTCTTAACCATATCTCCCTTTCTTTTACTTCCACTCTATTTTTAAACTCCAATTTAATTTTATACCACTCCCTACCTATATTTTCAGAAGAAGTTTATATCTTCTCTAATAGCTCCATAATAATTTCCACTACTCATTCCTTAAATTCCTCTCTTTTCAGCAGATAGCTGGCAAAGATCTAGTGTCTAAGTTGTATTTCATTACCCTGTGTTTTTCTTTTAGTTATTATTGGTGCATGATCTGAATAGTTACTGGGTGCATATCAAGACTTTAATCAAATGCACATGTTCCTGTGAAGTGTAAATTCTGTTCAGACTAGCCCAGTTTTTGCACCTTGGGGAATAATATGTAAATTTACTCCTAGTACTAAATTCACAAGTCCCATGCCAAATATTTTCATAAATTTCTTTAAAAATCTACCCTTGTCTGTTATATTTTCCCTTCTGGGCCCCCAGACACATCTTCATTGTTGCAAATCAAATTCTAGTCTCCACCTATAAGTAATATTCCTTGCTGGAAGTTGATTATTTCTCCCAGAATTTTCATAAGTTCATTATAGCAGTTTTTGGTTGAATATGAATAAATGCCAGTGTAATCCTCCTCCTCCTCCCTTGCCAGTAGCCCCTTACTACTACAAATCTACAATTATTGTCTTTTTTATCCTCTTCTATTAGTATTGGAGATCCTCTTGCAACTAATATAACTCCTCCTCCCTTCCTGTGCCCCAGGTATTCTCCTGAATAACCATCCCAAAAAACGTTCTTTATCAAAGTCACATGTGCAAGTCTTTCCAAGTTTGTCTCCTGCAGCATAGCTATTTGCACTCTACATTTTTAATATAGTTCACTACCATTTTTCTTTTTTGTATTTATCTGTGAGACCATTCATGTGAAAATATATTACAGAAAGCATCATATTCTTAAAAAATATTATTCCCACCTTTTATGTGTAACAGGTTTTTTGGTAAATGTTCCAGCTTGCGTGTTACATGCGTGTACTGTTTAAGAGGTTAATCTTTTATACAGATGTTTCTTGTCATTTCCATTTGAGCCTATGTCACTTTTTGTTTTATTAAAAACTCTCAAACAAAAATACAAACACACCCTTAATAACCCCCAAAACCTAGGTACTTAATAATAACACACAAAACATCTTTCTTCCCCATCACTCCTCCAATATTTGCTGTCTACCTGAATAAAATTTTTTGGAGTCTATTTGGGGTATAAAAATACCCATGTAATCACTCCCAAGCAAATATCCTAAATATTCTAGACTTTTTGTATATTTTGGAGACACCAATAGCACCCCAAAATCTAATAAGTAAATAATAACACACAAAACTATGCACATATTTATATATTGAAATTCTACCTTCCTAAGAGGAATAAATGTTCCAAACTGACAGCCACTCATACAGAGTTGAGATAACCTAAAATAAAGGTTATCTGTGCTAAGACGCATGGTATAGCCCATGGTCCTATTAAGTCCTGTATGGCTTTGTCTTATCTTTATAGCTCTCTCAGCTGGGAAAACACCTAAATGCTTTCAGAAAACATCTTCTCCAAGCTATTTCTCTTTATCAGATTGTCTGCTGGTGACATCAGAACCAAACACAAAACTGTTTACTAGAAAATAAGCCTTATAATATTCAGTATTCTTTTTCATCAACTTGCTCTCTCTTAAAACTTGTTACTAGATTAAGCTAATGACCTTAACCCAGTCATTACTCTATGCAAGAATGAGAAAAAGCACATTGTTTTTCTTTTGTCATGCTCTTTTAACCAGATCTTTTTTTTTTTACATTGCAGTGCCCACATTTATTAAAACTGAACAAAGAAACAGAGAGAACAAGGGAAGAAAAACAGGAGCTCCTGTTTACATTAGTATCCCCATTACACTTAAAAAATAACTGAAAAATTTTACTTTATAACATACAAAGAAAACCATGTCCCATTAAAATAGTACTTTTAAGAAAAAAATGTATTACTTACAGTTAACTTTCTCCCTTCTCTTCCTGTCTCCTGAGTATTTTTTAAACATTAATGACATGAAGCAGGGCATATGCTTTAGGATCCTTTACAAGTGTAACAATGTCCAAAAAGTCCAAAAGTTCCATATTTTCTTGTTCATTCATGTTTCACAAATATAATTATTGCTTTGTAATCCCACATTTGTCAATTACCAAGTTACTGATTTTATTCTACAAACATTAATGACTTGAAGTGGGGCATATCAATTAGACTCCTCTACAAGTTTAACAAAGTCCAAGAAAATCCAATATTTCCAGACTTTTGAGTTCTATTCATGTTCATCTCCATCTCCCAAACCCTGTCTCTGATTATTTACAACATACTCTCAAATTTTCAAATCAACTGTTATGCTTTTTCCCTCTTGCAAGCATTTTCCATTTAAAGACTGGAAAAGGTTGCACTGGCACAGTCTCTCTGTGGTCTTTATTATCAGAAGAACAAGAACCAGAATCTTCTTCTGTTTTACAACTCACTTTTTGTTGGACAAACATTTGTATCTCTTCCTTAACATGTACTTCATCAAAAAAATATTTTGTTCCTCCAGTATAAAATATTTTGAAGATAGCCAGATACAGTGGTTTGAATGACAAAAATCAAAAGGAAACAGCCGCACAGTGTAGACCACACTCAATGTTCCTGTTTATTCTGGTACCTCATCCATTCACCTTCTGGGAATAATTCAATAGTGCAAAAAAGGTTTTATATATATATATATATATATATATATATATATATATATATATATATTTTACTATTGTTTGTGCAAATGACATTCTATTGGCTGCAATGTGCTGAAAATCAAAATGATGAAAGTTCAAACAGTTTTGCACGAGATAGTCGACTCCACTTCTGCGAATACACAACTGCATTCGCATAAGTGTAAGTTGACTGTCCGCATGGAGATCATGGTACAGTGGGGAGTTTAAATTAATCCACATCCCCACTGTAGTGCGATCTCAGAGTTAGAATATATAAGTAGGGGGGGTGGGGGGTGCAGCCCCCCACATGGAGGGTGCAAGGAGGCTTGCCCCCCTGCAAAAACGTGATAGCCATATAGGAGTTTGATTTACATCAGCTCCTATATGGCTATCACGTAATGGTTTTGACAACAATGTGGAGTCAAATGAGTTGAGCATTTGGTTCGACGTTGTTAACGTTAGTTTTTTTTTTACTTTCAGTATTACTATTCATTTATTTGAACGATAAAAGTTTTTCCGTTCGAATAAACAATAGTAAACCTATATATATATATATATATATATATATATATATATATATATATATATATATATATATATATATATATATATATATATATATATATATATATATATATATGTATATATACACATGGGTCCACTTCAAAATACTGACTTTCAAAATACCTAAACTCAAAATACTGAGACCAAAATCTCTAAAGCTCAAAATACTGAAAACTCAAAATACTGAAAACACACAGGATACCAACACTTATTATATTCCAGCACAAGTACATACTGAAACAAATAAAAGACAAGACATATTACTCTTCTCCAAGTATAATCAGGGGGCAAGCCCCCCTGCACCCCCTGCTACTTAAATATATCACCTCCGAGATTGCACTTTAGTGTAATGAAGTGCAATCTCAGAGTTGATATGTTTAATAGCAGGGGGTGTGGGGGGTGCAACCCCACACATGGGAGCAGGTGGGCTTGTCCCCGAACCTATACTTTATTTATTTATTTTATTTTATTTTATTTTACATTTGTTGACCGGGCTAGTCCAACTGGATATATTTCCATTTTCAGTAGAGGCCCGGGGAGAAAAGCTCCAGCATAGCTCAAAATGAAATATCAAATTATAAAACACATTAGAAAATAATAAAACACATAAAATAGTAAGTATTTAGAATAAAGATGAAAGGTTTTTAAAAAGTACAATAATAAAAAGGTGAGTATAAAGTCATGTCAGTCACATAATCATATGATATGAAAGGATACACTAGAGTTCATTGTAGTTAACTTAAATATTTGTGGTTATAAAAGTTTTACAATGTCCAGATTTAGAATACAGAGAGGTATATAGATTGTGATTATATATCCATAGGCAGTAAGAAGATAAAGTAGGATAGGTAGTAGATTAATCAGGGTTCGTGCAGGGGCATAGCCAGAGAGATTTTAGGTGACGTTTGAGTTTTTGCTTAAAGAGTGACAGAGAAGGTAGTAGTGTTAAGTCGGTAGGTAGAAGGTTCCAGTGTTTCCCAACAGTATTGGAGAATAGGCTGTCACCTGACAAGTTATTGGACTTACTTATGCTAGCACGTAGTTTGCTAGAGGAGCGTAGGGAATTTAGATTATTATAAGGAGTAATTAGGTTAGCAAGTATTGGAGTATGATTTGGTTTGTAAAATATTTTATGAGCAATGGTGAGTTGGGAATAAGTTATCATGTTAGGGAGTTCAAGCCAGTCTAGCTGGTTAAGGTTCAGACAGTGGTGTGTTGAAATGCATTTCCAGTGGCAAATCTGGCAATATTGTTGTAGGAGTTAGACAGTTTGAGAAGATTATTTTTCTTTAGGTTAGTATAAATGGGAGAAGCATAGAGAAGAGTAGAGACTAAGTGAGAGTGGGCAATAGTGGTTCTAGCTATGGGAGTTAAGAAGGGTTTAATTCGATATAAGGAGCCCATTTTTCTGTTCACTGTTTGAATGGTGTTATTTATATGGTTATCAAAGTTGAGGTTGTTGTCAATTGTAACTCCTAATAGTTTGGTAGTAGGATCAGGAACGATGAGGGTACCATTGTTAGACTTAATAGAGAAGTTTATGGGAGAGGACCTATTGGTAGGTGTGAAAAGTAGAAGCTTGGTTTTTTTGGCGTTTAAAAGGAGACAGCATTTCAGGAACCAGTCTTCTACTGAGTTGAATACTTTCTGAGTTAGAAAGTATAGATCAGACGTGGTGTTGGCAGAACATATAAGTGTGGAATCATCGGCATATTGAATACAGGTGGCTTCAGGGACTGCTATATGAAGGTCGTTGATGAATAGTGAGAAAAGAAGAGGTCCTAAAATGGAGCCCTGGGGAACTCCAAGGGTGACTGGTAGGTGGGATGAAAGTTTGTTTTCCCAGAGAACTGCCTGCTATCTATTGTTAAGGTAAGACTTGAACCATTGTATAGCTCGTGTATCTAGAGCAAGAAGTTCAAGAGTATTTATAAGCAGTGGATGGTTAACCATATCAAAAGCCTTTGAAAGGTCGATGAAGAGAGCAGAGGAGAGGGTGTTATTATTACGATTCCTATATATGGAGTCAGTAAAAGAGAGTAGAGCAGTGGTAGTGCTATGAAATGGCCTAAAGCCATGCTGGCATTTAGCCAGTATGTCATGTTTAGTAAGGTGTTCTAATAGCTGGTGGTGAATGCACTTTTCCATGATCTTTGCTAGAGGTGATAGCAGGGCTATTGGTCTATAATTAGAGTAATCATAGGATTTACCTCCTTTATGTAGGGGGATGATGTGGGAGATTTTCCAGATGTCTGGAATACTTCCTTCATTAATGGTTCTGTTAAGTAGGATGGATATGGGGAAGGCCATAACTTTGGCTGCTTTTTGTAAGTATTCAGAAGGCAATTGGTCGGCTGAAGGAGTGCAAGGTTTAAGTTTTAATAACATTCTATAGATGAAAGTGGTTGAGATAGGCTGAAATGTAAATGTAGGTAATGATCCAGCTGAGGAAAATGGGATCCTTCTGTTATACTTGCAGAAGAGTAATATGTTTCTGCATGTAGTTTTCCTGCAATATAGTTGTGTTGCTGTATTGTGAAGGGGGGTTTGATATTTTGAGTTTGAAGGAGAACCGTAAAGAACTTTTTGGAATCTAGGGCTTGTAATTCATCTATATAGGTACCAGGAGGTGTGCTTCCTGCACTCAGTGCAAGTACAACAGCTGACTATGTGCAAGTTAGCAATTTAACCTGTAAAGCTACCTTTGCCTGTAACTGCAACTCTATGGGGGTGGTTTATCTGACTTGCTGCCAAAAATATATTATTTTCTATGTGGGTAAAACTCAGAGAAAGTTCAAAGATAGATTATATGACCATTCTCTAGATATTAGAAAGAAAAAGGTATCTAACTCTCTGCAAAGCATGTTAATGAGTATCCATCACACTATTTTTTATTTTTCAGTTTAGATTGTGTTGTACAAGATCTTAGAGGAGGTCCTTGGGAGGATATATTGGAGCAACGAGAGTTGCTATGGCAACTAAAGTTAAATGCTAGCTCCCCCCCCCCCTTGACTTAATGAGCACATCTCTATTGGAAGTGTTTTAAAACTTAAGTCTTATCAGGTTTAACATGACAACTGTAGGAATGGGTATATATTTTTGTATATGACACTAGATATGTTCTTTACTATATATATATATATATATATATATATATATATATTTTTTTTTTTTTAATTTGTTTAGGGGGCTTTAGAAATGTATAAGAATGTCTTTGAACTTTAAATTTGAGGGTGTGTGAGTCACATGTTTAATTAATGGGCTTATATGAACCTGTGTTAGCATGTGTCTATATAGTCTGAAGAGGTCTGCTTACTATCCAGATGAAAGTGCTAAGTATTAGATTTAATCTTTGTATTTTATTATTCTTTGGTTCCTGTTTCCTTGTTTCCTACTTGTAGAAGTGGAATTCTTTTGTTGTTAGTCACACTATCCCCAGTAGGAAGTGCAAATAAATAAATAAATAAGTCCATTATATATCTATCATCATTTAACAGCCAAAATTAAGGGCAGTAATATGATAACTTTAGTGTTTAAGCTGTTTGCTACAATAATATAGAAATACACACACAGAATATTTGATCAGCAGAGGACTCCATTTAGAAATATTAACAAAACAATTTACAGCACATTACACATTGTCTAAATATCAAGGTTAGGTATAATGCTCACTCAGCAGTATTCTCCTTAAAATCTAAGTTATATATAAGTAAACACAATGATGTTACAACTGTGCGGCTGTTTACAGCAGTCATGCTGAATTTACAATTTGCATATGCACAATGTGATTGACATTTCTTGAAGTAGTTAATTGTATGAAGGAGAGCTTCTGGAAATACTATTAGCTAATGATAAATCCTAAATTATACAGTGACTGGTCACTGATATTCCAAAACAAGCACGCTGACTGGTCAGCCCAATCAGCATGCCTGTTGTAAATCCTAGCATATACCAATAGAAAAAGGTCCAGTCGCCCAGACTTTTTTCCATTGCTATATACTGTAGGTTTTATTTTTTTAACAAAAATAAAAAAAAAATCTGTAATCCGGATTCTGGACCTAGTGGAGAGACAGGACAGAGAAAATACTAGGAAAATCAAGTATATTATTCAAAACTAAAGACATGTGCCTGGTTTTCCTTGTATTTCCTCCATTCTTTCTCTCTCCTACCCCTAAACTGTCCAAAACCTTTTTTTTTATTAAAAAAAAAAAAAAAAAACAGAACAATGGAGACCTTCTTTTCTCCCTTGGTTCCTTTCCAAAGCACTGATGTACTGGGTATGCATGGGAATGCAAGTCCCATATGCATGCACAGTACATCAAAAAAGGTACCAGGATATTACCAGCCACGGAAAGGCAGCACGGTGCAGTTATACACAGACACTATTTAATAAAAGTGAGTATTTTTTTCTTAAATAATGTCATTGTATAATAGCAATAACAGACTCCATGGTGTGGTATATTATGATTTACCCACAGTTGGCTTTATTTAATCACTCAGGCTTTGCTCTCATGGTTAAACTACTCCAACGTGGATAAATCTTAATATACCACACCAACGTTGTCGGTTATTGCTTAAATGTTCTAGCATAGCTAAGCATTTGCCATCACCTAGTTTGTCAAACAAAAACACATCCTCAACTTCCAAGTGTTCTTTCATAGTTTTTTAAAAACATTTAAAGGATGGTAATGCTTTTCATTTTATTGAGTTAGTTTCATACTGAGCTTAGACCTAAAAAGCCATGGAGAACCTTAACCCCAACATCCTTGTAATGATAAAGAAAGGCTAGGTTTCTCTGTGTAGGAAATCACTGGTATTAATGCCTGGCATGAATTTGTACTTACCTATACAACAACAGAGGTTTTCTTTGAAAGACAACAGTACTTTCCTTGATATGAAGAGGGAGTCTATTTTAAAATTATAGAATACATTGTGAAAGATTCCAATTTATTATTTTTATTTAAGTTTGATGACTGTGGAAGTCCACTTTCAGTGGAGGCCAGGGGAGAAAAGCTCCACAGTAATTGCAAGTTACATTTCACATATTACAAAAGGACATAATTCATACAGCATGGACATTTACTGATAAGCTCCATGATATTTGCAATTGGCTTGTCACAATGTTACAAAAATGAAAAGGCATAATTCAATACAGAAATGTCAGCATTTACATAAAGTGAATATTTTTGTTATAAACTCAAGTGTAGGTTTAACATTTCAAAATATATAGCTACTAACCATTAGTAGGTTATGAAAATATGCATGGTGAGGGTAATAGTATATTTGAGATTGGAAAGTACAGTACAATAGATATTAGAGAGAAAATTAGTTTTTAGTAGGGGAGGGATTGTTTTGGGTGGGATGAAGTAACAGTAGAGGTAGTTGGATGAGTGAGTAGAAGGTGGAATGAGGGGGGAGGGGTTACGTTGGAGCGTGGCAAGGGCATTCCCATTTGGAAGAAAAATGAGAGAGTAGCTGAGATTTGAAATTTGTATGGTTAGGTATGTTGTGTAGGTGTGTAGGGAGAGAGTTCCACTGTTTAGCTAAGGAGTGGGACAACAGTAGATGGCCAGGAGTTTGTGCAGGTTTGTGGATGTGAAGGAGATTTTGGTTTTTGGATGTGAGTGAGCAGTTGTGAATGTAAGTTTTTAAGGAAATAACGAAAGCTGGGCAGTTGGCAGGTTTAAAGATGAGCTTGTGGGCAATGGTGAGTTGTAGGTAACTGAGGTAGTTGGGTAGTTCAAGCCAGTTCAGGGTGAGGAGGGAGTGGCAGTGGTGGGATGAGTTTTTTGAATTGGTTGAAAATTTGGAGATCTTGTGGTAGCAGGATTCAAGATTGGACTGAAGGCCAAGATGGAGATTGGTGAAAAGAGTGGCACCATACATAATAGAGGGGAGTAGGAAGATGGATGCAAGCATTTGATGGGTTGAGGGACTTAGGAAGTGGTTGTGCTTGTAGAGGAGACCTAACTTTTGGTGGATTTTCTTGATTGTGGAGTGGATGTGGGTGTCAAATTTTAGTTCTTCATCAAATTTTAGTTCTTCATCAATAATGATGACAATAAGCTTGGTCTTGGGAACAATTTCAAGGAGGGTGTTGTTTTGGCTCTGTATGGGGAATGTGGATTTGTCAATGGAGTTTTTGATAGGAGAAAAAATCCTTAGTTTGGTTTTATTTGCATTTAGTGCCAGATGGTTAGACGGCATCCAGGTTTCTGTTTTGAAGAAGGCTAGTTGGGTTTTTGCTAAGAGCTCAGAGGGGGAGAAGGCTGAGCAGATGATTGTTGAGTCATCTGCATATTGAATGATAGATGGGTCTGGGATGGATTGGTGAAAGTTGCTAATGAATAGGTTGAAGAGAATAAGGCCAAGAACAGAACCTTCTGGGAAACCTGTGGGTGTGGGAAGGAAGGGGGAGACTGAAGTTTTCCATTGGACAGCTTGGCGGTTGGACAAGTAGCTGGAAAACCAGGTCATGGTGGTGAGAGAGAGGTGTAGGGTGGAGAGTTGGGATATAAGTAGGGTGTGTGAGATGGTGTCACAGCCCTTTGACAGATCTAGGAATAGTGTGGATATGAACTTGCCTTAGTTGTGTTCGAGGTTTATGGTTTCAAGAAAGGTAAGAAGGGCAGTCATGGTGCTGTGGCCAGGGCAGAAGCCGTGTTGGGCAATAGAGAGGAGATTGTTTAGTGTTAGGTATGCCATGAGTTGTGCTTGTATTGTTTTCTCTAGTATTTTAGAAAGAGGGGAATGGATGGCAACAGGCCTGAAGTTGGTCGTATCAGTATTTTTGCCACCTTTGTGGAGGGGGATGATGAAAGCATGGCACCAGATAGAAGGGATGTATGATTCTTGTATGGATCTATTTATAAGACTAGAGATAGGATAGGCAATGTTGTCTCTAGATTGTTTGGGGAAGGCGGGTGGAAGGTTGTCGGGTGCATTGCGACAGGGTTTGAGTTTGAGGAGAAATCTTTTTATAGTGCTTGTGGGGATGGGCTTGAGGTAGAATGATGTGGAGGAAGGTTGATGATTAGGGTGGTGGTTGGGGCAGGAGGGGGTGGTGGTGGAGGAGGGGCGTGGGAAGGAGGCTGATAGTTTAGCTATGCAGTCTATGAAGAATGAGTTGAACTGGTTGGCTGTTTCAAGGTTGAAGAGGTTGGGGTCTGGGCAGGGGTTTTCTTTGTTACCAGGATGCAGCATAGATGAGATGGAGTCCCAGAATTTTTTGGGATTTGTTGAGTGCAAGGACTGGAGTTTGGAGTAGTGGGCTTTGCTGTCTTTAAGTATTAGTTTTTTGTGGCATTTCATAGTTACTCATACTCTAGGAGGGTGTTAAGGTTTTCATGTTTTTGACATTGTTTCCATTTTCTTGTCCCTTTGGTGCAAGGCTAGTTTAGTATCTTTTGATAACCATGGGCAGGGATTGGTTTTGATGCGTTTGGTTCGGGGGGGTCTTGCTGATTGAGAAGGGTTAGGAATGAGTGGTTAAAGTAGGAGGGTCTATATTAGATCAGCGAATGCTTAAAAAAGCAAATGCTGATTGATCAAACTTATTTAAGCGAATGTTGAAAATATCGAAGCAACAGAAACCCACATTTTTTCCTAGGGAAAGAATTTGGTTGTCCATTTCTGTTGCTTTGGTATTTTCAGTGCTGTCATGGAAAGTTACAGGTCGGATTCAGGTAAGTGTGTGATTGTGTGGATGTAAGTTTTAGGGTGGGTTAGGTGAGTTAGGGTTAGGGCGCGGGTTACGTATGTGTGCGATTGTGTGAACATGAGGGTTAGGGCGGGTTAGGTGAGTTAGGGTTAGGGAGCAGGTGAGGTGAGTGTGCGATAGCGATGGACCTTAGGGTTAGGGTTTGGGTTAAGGTAAATGGATAGTTAGTGGTGTGTGTATAGTTTAGTGTAGGGTTAGGTGTCAGATTTTAGGTGTATGTGTGTGGATTGCTGTTTGTTTGGTGTGCTTCTGTTGTGTGTATGTGTTTTGGATCAGCGATTTGTTCCCTAGGTTCGAGATTGTAAGCTTTCGCTTACATAAGTTCAATCAATCAGTGTTCGTTTTTTTAAGCGTTCACTGATCTAATATAGACCCAAGTAGGAAACAGCATCATCAAGAGGAAGGCTTTTTAGAGGGGACCAGTCAGTATGCTTTAAGCATTCGGAGAAAGTTAGAGGGTTGAAAGAGTAGAGGTTTTGGGTTTGGATGTAGTGGTGTTGTTTATGCAGTGGAGATGGGACACAGTTGGCGAAGGGTAGTAGGTGATCACTGAGAGGATCAGGTAATGTTCCGGCTTTGGTGATAAGGTTTGGGTGAGTTCTTAGGATCCAGTCAATGATGGTACCAGAGAGACCATCTTTATTGGGTCTGGTTGGAGATTGTATTAGTTGGGAGAAGTTGTACAGGTTGATTGTATGGGATGGGGCTTCAGAGTTAATAGTATTCCAGTTGATGTTGGTATCACTGAGTATATAGGTTTCATTTTTTTATATTGGAGGAGAACCAGGACAGGATGTTTTCAAGAGTTTTCATATTATCACCAGAGGGAGTATAGAGGGCAGCAATACATATGGACTTGTGGTTGTTTATTTTTAGTAAACCTATTATAATTTCAGCGTTGGCAAAGGTTGGTATTTTATTGGAGTAGTGAGTTATGGTATTGGAGGTGGGGTAGATTATTGCTACTTCACCACATTTTTTGAGGGCTCTGTCATTGAGAATGATTTGAAAACCTGGTGGTAGGATTTTGCTATTTTTTATATAGGTTTTCAGCCAGGTTTCAGAAAGAGTGGTAATGTCGGGGTGGTTATGGGAGAGCCAGACATGGAGGTTAGGGATTTTGTTTTTTAGACTTTATGCATTAAGTGTTGTAAGGCAAATGGACTTTGAGTTTGTGGGTTGAGTGGAGGGTTTTGTGAGATCGATGTTAGAGATGGGTCCGGGGATGGGGTGAATGTCACCGGCTAGTGAGAAAGAGATGTGGTGGAGTAGTAGAGTGAGGCAGTGTGTTGGGCAAGGGTAGCTTGGGTTGTGTGAGAGTAGTGATTTTCTGGTGCCACATTTAATAGGGGAGTACAGGGGTGGTTGGGAGCAGTTTTGATTTGAAGAAATAGATTGGGTTAGAGGTAAAGAGTTCATGTGAGATGGATGAGTAGCATGGGAAGTGAGGTTGATGGTAATATGTTGTGAAGTGGGGTCTATATCAGAACATCGAAGTTTTAAAACTTCGAATGTTCTAATACTGACTCATTTTGAGCGAATGCTAAAGATAGCGAAGCTGCAGAACACTGAATTCTTTCCTAAGGAAAGAATTTGGTTGGCTGGTTCTGTGGCTTCGCTATTTTCAGCGCTGTGGTGGAATGTTATGGGTCAGGTTCAGGTAAGTGTGTGATTGTGTGGTCATTAGGGTTAGGTCACGGGTTTGGTGAGTTAGGGTTAGGGTGCGGGTTAGGTGAGTTAGGGTTAGGGCACGGGTTAGGTGAATTAGGGTTAGTGGCGGGTTAAGTGAGTTAGGGTTAGGGCGCAGGTTAGGTGAGTGTGCGATAGTGACGGACCTTAGGGTTTGGGTTTGGGTTAAGGTAAGTGGATAGATAGTAGTGTATGTGCAGTTTAGTGTAGGGTTAGTTGTAGGATTATAAGTGCATGTATGTGGATTGATGTTTTTTAGGTGTGCTTTTGTTGTGTATATGTGTTTTGGAATAGCAATTTTTTTCCCAAGGAAATAATTTGCTGTTTTGAATGTTCTATATTATGTGGTTTAGATATTTTAGGTTCGATGAAATGGCGTTCTCTATTTTCATCTTTCGATAGCGTGATATAAACACGTGAAGTTTGTGTGAGAGTTATGACAATGGTTGGGAAAAAGTGAGAGATAGGTAAGAGAAGAGAGAGAGAGATTAGTAGGGCAAATTAGATTATAGGGAGAGGTGTTATGTAGGGCACTGTAGGAGGGGTGGATGTTTGGGGTGATGCAGATCTACAGGTGGGTCATTTTTGGCTTAGGTGTGTTGTGATGGGAGAGGTGCTGGGTGGGGAAGAGTCAGGGTATGTATAAAAGTACAGGTAGTGGGGACGGGTGGAATTTGGAAGCAGGGTAGGGCAGCGGAGTGAGCCCAAAGGGTGCAAGGAGCAGGTTACACCTTCCGGGAGGAGCAGCAGTTGCCAAACAGAAAACAATCAGTGAAAAGGTTAGCAACTACAGAAATAGGGCAGCCTATCGTTTTGGTTTGACTGTTACCTTTCTGTTTGTTTTTATTATTTATGCACCAATGGGGAGCTGCAGTTCACTGAGAAGTAAGAAAATAATGTAGTTATGCCAGGGGGTTTAGAAAGGGACATGCAGTAAGTGCACACTACTGAGGGATGCCCGTGGGACAGACAGAAACAGAGTGTAGTCAGGCAGAGGTTTTTAGTATTTAAAGATGGCGCTACAGCTCAAGGGAGAAATAAGTAAACTCTCAAGAGGAAGAGGGAGGGAATTGACAGGATTGACAGAGCTGGGAAGCTTACAATAAGATTATGTTAGGAGACCGAGAGAGGGGTGGGATGGGCTAAGAGCCAGGGGCTGGAGAAAGCTGTGAGAAGAGAAAAACAATCAATCAGCTAGCCCAGGTCAATACCTAAAGGTGTCTGTTTATCTGTGTGAATTCAGAAGCAGATTTAGTAGAGCATCAGGGAAGTAGAATATAAAATTAATGTAAAGCTTTGGGAAACTGTATATATTTGTTACAATAAACGGGAGAATAAAATATAAGAATATAAAAAAATGTGATATACAAGATAAATAAAATATAAGAATATAAAATAAATGCAAAGCTTTGGAAAAATGCATATATTTGTTACAGTAAATGGGAGGAAAAGGGAGGGGTCCAGTAGTGTGCACAGCAGAAGAATCAGTAGGAGTATCACAGAGTAGATTATAATAAACCTACACTGCTTAGAGTCTGTTGATAAAAGTAGAGCTTGCAGTGGCTTTTACTGGTTTGTACAGGGTTCCACTCTCTGTGTTCTTGTATGCAGGCAGTTGCTTCAGGTTTTTTTTTTTTTGGACCTTTGAATGTGTTTAAGGGACTGTAAGGAGAGAGAAGGAGAGAGAGAGATGTTAATATGAAGCCAGAAAAAGGAGGTAGGTGAAGTAAATAAGTGGAAATAAGAGACAGGCAAGGAAATACCACAATTTAAGTAGTTCAGCTAAGCACTGCTTAATCAAATAAATTAGTTAAGGAACAAGCAGTGATAATTAATAAGAAAGTCACTCTGTTCAGTAATATGAAATTCAGTCTATTGCCACCTTAATTTCACAGAATGCAGAGTAATTCATTGCTAGTACACTTTTCCACATATTTGTTGCTTCTTAGTAATGCATGCCAACAGAACTGAGCTACATGGTGGCAGGACATAAAATTACACTAAAATCACTCCGTTTCCACATGATACAGTAACAGCATAGGCACTCAAAATAAGCTTAGTAGTAAAATCGAACTAACAAAGGTTGAAACAGCACAGCGGCTGAATACCGATGGGAGCACTCAGTACCAATTTAAAAGCACTAACAGCAATGTATTCTAGTAAGCTTTTTAACAAAATCAGACTGCGTCAATCTGAAACAGTGCATTTTCAAACTGTAAACAGTAAAATGCCAAAAGTTTATTAGTAAAATGCAGGAAGTTTAACAGCAAAAGGTCATTACTTCCTTAAAGTAATTAAACCTACAGATGCACACTAAATAGGAAATGACCAAGACAGTACAGGTATTTTACAGGTGAAGTTGTACACTGAAACAATTTAAAAGCAGTGAGAGCAATGTGTGTCTGTTATTCCAGCAGATATTGTTATTGATCTTACACTGGTGTTTATGCCAGTGGACTGGGTACTAACATAACTTTTAGATTTATGAATCTGAAACAGTTCAAAAAGTAAAGTGTTTGTCATATTGCAAAATGTTAGACAAAGATCACCTCTAAGAAGCCTGTAAGAGATTGAGCAGAATAACAGAAATTTGGGTCTGTCAGGGCAACTGAAGTGGTGTAATATGGTCATTTTACTTGTTAGGAATCTTTGGGGTCTTTCAAGCTGCACATAGTGCTTTTAAAGTTATAGTCCATATTGATAATGGGTAGGGAAAGAGAAGACTATGGGGGACAGCAGGACATCATTGCACCTAGACAAGATACCATGGCAGGTAAACTGTGTGATGTAGATGGGATTACTGTCCACAACTGAGATCTGAGTTGGACACTTGGGTATCTAGATCTCCGATGACAAGGTACATTTTGAGAGGAGAAGTAATAACATGACAAAGGGACAAGATATGGGGATTTACCAAAGTTAACTGATACATTTCAGAGCGTTTAGTGTATGCACATGGTTAATATACCAGGTGCTGGTCTCATCTAGATCTTGCTGGAGAATGTGGATATGACAGATGGAGTGAACAGCAGTACCCAGGTTGCAATACACCTCATATTTGTTTATCCATAGACCTTGAATACCTGATTTTAGAGGACTCAAGCCTGAACCCTGAGGAATTGCACCATTAACACTGCTACTGCAACAGGAAATTCCCCCTATGTTCATTATGTGAGTTTAGTGTGTAAACCAATGCAGAGCTGTAGCTTGCCCATCTGCTGCCCAGTGTGGTTCCCTGATATGGCACTCCACGACTCTTAAGTTGAGGAGAAAAAGAAAAAACTTTTGTGTTTTAAACTGCAGCAATCCACTTGCTACAAACACAAATATACATCATAGCAAGTGGTATACTATAGCTACCAAACTACCACCCACTAAACATCAGTCCCCTCAGTGCTTCACTGCTCACATCAGTTACAGTATTGACATTTTCTGAATGCTGGTACTGTCAGCAACTGACAAACATGCCTTCTGACACCTTGTGTCCAGACAGGCTGCCCCTTTTGCCCCTTCCTAGCTACATTTCTGAACCAATATATTATCCGGTGGACAATATAAAGTGTAATGTGTTGAGAGTAACAAGTTTGTTTGTGAAGTTCTCATAAAGAATGTCATAAAACCCTTAGCAAAGTCTAAACAGGCAGTTTAGATAGCGAAGCTCTCATCAAATGCTTCCATAACTTCATGAAAGAATGTGTGTGTGTGTGTGTGTGTGTGTGTGTGTGTGTGTGTGTGTGTGTGTGTGTGTGTGTGTGTGTGTGTGTGTGTGTGTGTGTGTGTGTGTGTGTGTGTGTGTGTGTGTGTGTGAGTGTGTGTGTGTGTGTGTGTGTGTGTGTGTGTGTGTGTGTGTGTGTGTGTGTGTGTGTGTGTGTGTGTGTGTGTGTGTATACAACCCGATTTTAATAAATCCAAACTGAGTATCATGAAGTATCTGGAAGCTAGTTATTTCATTGCTAATTGGTTCAGCAATTAAGTGTTCCATAGCTTTACAGGTAATACAAATAATATTGACAGGCCTATAGTTACTGGTTGCAGTGCTCCATAGTGGTGGGGAGCTGCTATGTCTATTCTTTGAGTTTCAGGTACATAATCCCCCCCCCCCGACAGACTAAGGTTAAGGAGACTCAGGACAGACAGAACTATGTGTTGTTTGATAATAATACACTGGAGCCTGCAACCAGGAATATTCTCAAGACTCTTCAAACCCTTGGAGATAATGCTCTTAGGTTTTGGTAAAGTCCTGAGAGAAAATTACATATATGGGACGTGTGAAGTTAAAGCTAAATTAATTCACAAGGTATTCCTTACTCTTCTTGGACTGGACTAAGATACATCATTAGAGATGGGTTTGGTGCACAAACGGATGTTACTTCTGAGTTTCTTAATGTAAATAAAAAGGTTTTGTAGTTGTCCTTGGTATCGGAAGCAATTCTAAGTAGCTTTGTACTTTCTGATCATATGCATGAGGGTCTCCCTTAATACTTTTAGAATGTTTTTATAACGTGAAACAGGAATGTTTTTTTTCCAAAGAGTCATGAGTTTTTTTCTTTTTCCTACAGAGATGATTTATATGAGTGTTCCACCATACAGGCTTGTGTCATATGGGAATAACTTAATCTCTACATCCAAAACTATAGCAGAGTTATCTGGTGACCTGTAGAAATCCCTGATCAGACACTCCATCCTCCCTAAAAAAAAAAAAAAAAACTCTTCTATCACTTCATTGGTGTACAGTTGAGATGTCATGCACAAAGCCTTTCAGAACTCCAGCCATTACTTCAAATGCAACATCAACATTATTTTCTGAATGCCAACATTGCACTACCGCACCATTGGGCTCTTCTGCTAGCATCTGCTACCTAGAGCAGTCTCCAATGTTTCCTCACCCAGACGATGCCTCTGTTTACAAATATTTGTAACAGAATTCTGAGGAGTATACTGTTGAAAGGGGGACATCATGACTGGGTACACTGCACAGAATTTGTCAGCTGTGCTTTTCCAGGATATCATAACTGTAAGGAAGTCATAACTGTAGAGCTAGGTGGAGAGTTAAATAAGGGGATGTATACTGGAAGCAATAACATCAGCAGTATCACAACTAAAGATAGAAGTACTAGCTATATAATGACTTTCAGTATGGAAAGTAACATCATAAGAGACATTCTATATAAAAATTGGAAAGTACTCCTGTTTGATAGGAAATGTTCCACAGCCCTTAGGTTAGTCCCCGAAGTAACATTTAGGAAGGGTAAGAATTTAAAGACCCTACTAGAAAGTAAATCAACAAGGGGGAAAGGAGATATTAAAGGATCATATGGCTGTGGAAATTGTAATTATTGTAAATATATAAAAAGAGGTAACAAACATGTGATAAACAACAGGACATATGTATCAAAGTACAATTTTAATTGTAATTCCAAATCAGTAGTATATGGGGCCTTGTGTTCAAACTGTACAAGTTTTTATATAGGGAAGACAGAGAGGAGAATGAGAGATAGAATATATGAACATATTAATGCTATCTCTAGAATGAAAGCAGATAACACATTGGTAAAACATATTCTATCCTTCCCTAATCATACTTTTAAATTCATAGGTTTGGACCAAATAGAAATAGATAGTAGGAAGGGCCCCTTTAGTTTACTTTTAGAGGAACGAGAACTATCATGGCAATTTAAAACCAATGCCTTTATGGAACCGGGTTTAAATGACCATTGTAACATTGCATGCCTCTTGAAGCTTAGAAGCTTAAAGAGATGACTTTATATTCCTGGTTCACTGAGTATAGGAAGTATAGGGCATAAGTCAAATAGTGTCTTAAAAACTTTTGAAACAGTTTTTAATTCATAATAATGTTTTAAAATGTATGTTTATATAATTTGTATCCATTTTTTGTATGTTCAGTAGGATGGTTTTGTTTAATTTTAATTAGAAAGTCATACAATGATAGCATAAGGTACATGAAGGCACTTACAAGTGTATGTATGTATTATCTATTGAGTTGTGAGTTAGAGCTATAATGGTGGATGAATTACCCCTTTAAATGTTTTAAAATTACAACAATTGATAGTATTAATTAATCAATTTAACTTAATTGAATTGAAATTAATTGAACTGGAAGGGGTAGGAAAACATATAAATAGTAAGCACTTGTGTTCCTTATTTTTATCTGAAGAAGTCATTCAACCTTGTATGACGAAAAGCGCTTTATTAAACTAGTGAAGAAGTTTTTTGGTTGCCTGGTATCCTTGTTCGTGGTTTACTTGGTTTAATTGTTCATCATTCTACTTACTTTTCCAGGATATCTGCAAGTAAAAATAAGATGGCTTTAGAGTAATCCCAAAACACTGTTTTGTTTCTGGGTGGGATGTATTAAGAGAGGTAACAACAAGGTGATCAGAATTTACAAGGGATGTGGCCACTTATGGGGTAGAACACCAGTAAGAGCAGGTGGCAATGACAATCCTGATGCTGGTTGGGAAAATTTGCAAGAGGGAATTGGTATTAAAAAAGAAAAGGAATCTCCTAGAATATTTGTTGGAAGTAGTGTAAGTGTGCCTGTTGAATAACGGATAGCTAAAGTCTTCCATAAAAATAATATCAGGCAGAATGAGCTTATACAAACTGGATTCTGGGAATTAGTATGATCAATGAGACAATGGGGTTATTAATAAATAGGGATACACTCCACAGTTCACAGCGATCCAGAATAAGTAGTAGGCGCAATAATCTGTTTAAGAATGGAGTACTTTTGTTGTGAAAACAGCTCCCAGAAACTATGCAAATATAAATATCTCCAAGATATAGTAAGTCTGAAGACACTCTATTATTTAAGCTTCTAACATTCAGAAAAACAATGCTGATATTATCTGAATTCGAATTTACAAGGTGTACATACTCATGGGTTAAACATTGTCAAAAAAGCTCCATAGGGGAAATAAAGTTTTAGCTAGTAATCATACATAGTATATAATTTGCAGCCCAAAGTTAGTTTGTTCTCAACCCATAGTTTGTGGAATACCTCAGTCTGCAAATGTCAGTGCACTGCAAACAGAACACTTCTAGTAGTAGTATTTAAATGATCATTACCACACAGGGGTATTACCATAATCAATAGTACATACGTGAATGACCCTCTTCCCTGCACCCACACATGCACACAGCCCCCACATGCAAGCATCCAGAACTACAGCAGTGTTATAGAAAATGTACTTACTGTTAACCCTGTACAGGTTGTCTTTTAGAAACAGAAGCTCATTAGCATAGCTCTTTATGTATGCTACCATACTACTTCATTTTACATAGAATGTTATTCATACTCATTCAAATAGACATCACAGTCCAAAACAGGAAACTACGTTGCCATTAGCCCCTGTATCCTCAAACTTCTTTCTAGAAGTCTGTAACACACGAGCAACTCCTTTTCAATGGGAATAAAGGACATGCAGCTACATCAGAGGTTTAGTGTGGAGGATTAATGTTATACATAGCCCATTAAGCATTGATTTACATATATACATATATACATACATCTTAGAATCAGTATACAAAATGATTTATTGCATCCTTATTCTATATGTGCAGGAGTCTTTGTAAACTAAAGCTATGATTTGTGTTTAGCTATTGGGAACACATGGTGGTGAATGTCTGTGCTACATCACTGTGATCATAGTCCACTGTGTCTGCATAAGTTATGTGAGCATGTTGTGAAGCCTATTTCCTTTCTGAATTGTGAAGAAATGGTCATGCACTGTTTATGCACTCATTTGCTTTCCACTAGCCACCTGTTTTTTTTTTTCTGGACTGCAATAAAATATCTGCATATGAGGTATCTTGCAGGTGTATCTGAATTCTGCAAACTGCATTGTCCTGATAAATCCCTGTGTGCTAGCCCTTTGTAGGGTTCACTAGGTCAGCAAATCTCTCTAACAGTCTTTAGTTTTATTCTTCATTCACTAACAAAAGCATCAATAGAGTCTGTGTGACCCTATGCCCCAGTGAACATCAAAAGGCAGATAGATATAAGACACATCTTTCTTCAGCTCACAGTAACTTTGAAACTTATGTCACATCACAGTAATACTGTCTCTTTCTCCCTCTTGAAATTAACATATGTATAATACACTTTCAGGGATTCCTTCCCAGAATCATGGATTACTATAGCACAATCAGTCTTTTCAGATATCTCAGATATTCTGCTTACAGACAGAAGTCTTAAAACCTTAAAGCCCTTTCCCTTTACTCAGTATCTTATAGATGGCTGAGGGGTAATCTATGCCTGACTTGCCCAGCATCTGCAAACCTCACACTTATGAATCTCCTGCATATTTGTAAGTCAAACAATACCAGAAATACAAGGTCTAGGGACCTGATTTTGTCTGTGACTTAAACAAAACATGCTGAAGAGACAGATGTGTGTCCCAGAGATTGCCCCTTCTATGGGACAGGCTTCCCATCAACATGAAGCTGAGTTTGTCAGCTTTTCTTGGACAAATTACCCACCAAAGAGACATTTTCTGGTAGGTGTATCTGTACTATTTATCATACAAATGAGAAAATGATTTGCAATTCCTGACACAATGCAACACTTGTTTTTCATAAATATAAATAAGATGCTGCCAACATCATCGACTTTTGCTTTTAGACTGCATAGAAGTGTGCATGAAATTAGACTACATGGTATGCATACAGGCCTTTGATGAGCAAAAAGGCACCAATAATGTAAACATATGCACTCATTTATTCAGGCTCTGGAGCTGATACGCAAAGTGAGGAAATGGGAGATTTGTTATGTCAAGCAGTTTTCATATGCAATCAGAATCTAAAATTTTTAGAGATGACTGCAACTGCTCTGACTATATCATGTTGCAAAGACTGAACTAGCTGGCTGGCCAGCAATACTAATAGATGGAAGTATGAGTCATGGCTCAATAATAGTTCTATGGTGGGAGATTCTACAAGAAACAAGAATGGGTATATGGAAATATGCAATCAGGAAATGAGGAAAAATACAGAAAACTAAATGGTTCAGATTTTAGTGTTTCCTATAACTCTTGTTTTAGGAGTATACATGCCACTATCTCAACCGAAATGCATCTGAAAGTATTAAAACACACAAGAATTACCATATGGTAGTTTTTATCCTTATCAGAAGTATGCTTACAAATGTTACTAATTATATATGGTTATATAAAAAACATGAACATATCTTCTTAAGGAGGGAATGGCAGCTGTCTCACAAACTACCTTCATTCCTTGAAATATCTATGCAGCATTTATTAAACTTTTAGGATAGTTTTGTATATATATTCTTAACGCATTGTCTTTGAACTGTCAATATAATGGGGAATTGATGCTATATTAGACTACAGCAGCTCTGTCTTAAAACAAAAGCAAGATTGCTTTTAATAGTAAGTGGCAGCATCCATCTGCCTGTCCAACATTAAAACACATTCTACACGACTATGTTCCCAGTCGGTCATTGCGATCTAGTGACTAAAAACTCCTGTCTGTCTACAAACCAAGCAAATCTGCTGGGCACTGTCTGTACTTGTACAAGGTTGCTAAGACCTGGAACTCCTTACCTATATCCATTATGTCTAAACCCTCCTTCCCTTCTTTTAAATCCACTCTGAAAGACTTTCTAGCTAAAATCTGTCTCTTTTCTTGTTCAAATCCATGATAAATTGTATCCTTAAATGCGAACAAATATATTTTCATTCCTTACACTTCCCTATTCTCCCTTCTTTATTTGCTTCCTTATTGCTATCTAATTCTCTTCCTTGACTTTCTCTCTAAACATATAATAAGCCTGTTTCCCCCCTAACTTCATATTGCAATTCCTATTTGTATAAGACTAACTTATCTTTAATTTCTTTACAAACTTTCTAATATTTCTCTAAATATTAAATGATCGTCATATGCCTTTTATCGATTTTTAACCAGTGTTTTTATATATGTAAAATCTGATAAAATTATTTAAGCTGCAGATGTGTTTGCTTTAGTTTTGAAGACTGTAAAATTATTGCTCTTAAAATGCTTTGCAATAATATGGACCTTTTATCCCTGAGCCACCGCTGACAGTCAGACTTTCCAGGTAATCATACGTCAGTAAATAAATAAATAAATAAATGGTAAATGTCTTACTTTTTTGTGTGAATTAAAACTTGTAAGGCATGAAATATATTAGTTCCTTGTATATGCTGATTCTGTGCTTTATGTTTCTTTTCCACAGTGCACACTATGATGAAAGTCCACCCATGAGACCCACTCTAACTACCAGTTATGTTCATGGAGCATCCCACATTCCACTCATATCCAAAACTACAGGACAATGTCTGGAAGAGACAACAAACAAGTTTCCAGATCGAGAGGCTGTGGTTTTTGTAAGGGAAGGAATCAGAAAAACATTTGAGCAGTTTAACAAGGATGTTAGTACAATACAGATAAGCATTTTTGTTTACTTTTATACTTAGAGTTATTCCATGAATAACAAAAAATGTTTTTTTGATAACCCATATCAAAAAGTAAACTGAGGTAAAAATGAATGGTGTATGTTATGTTTGGCAAGTATTCTCATAGAGAATGCACAAATGTTGAAATACTTAGGCATTTAACTGGACAGTTGTAACTTTCTAATCAAGCAACTATTTGCTTAAAAAGAGAATTAATCATCAGCTAAGACTGCAGAGGAGGATCTCTAACCAAGTAATTCTGGAAGCAGATATGGTGTTTCTAAAGGGATTTTAATGCCTTTTACCAATAGTTTCTCATTAGGGAGGTCCAAGCAAATCTGAAAATGGGCCCTTAAAATCCTAACGCTTCAGTATCAAATATGTCCTTAAAATCCTAACTCTTCAGTATTATTTGGGGGGGGGTGAAGCCACCCACATACTTGGTTATATATTGTCTTCTGGAAACAGTTATTCATTGCACTTGTAAGTATCCATCTGTATAGTTTAAAACATTTATAATATATGGGGGACTACACCCTCACAACCCCAATGTGGGGGGCTATACCCCCACACCTCCGTTGCTTTATATACTAACTCCAGAATCACACTATAGTGGAGAAAAGGCCATATATAACTTTCAACAAAATGAGTTTCAGTCAAATGAGTTTTCAGTGAAGTGGTCCTACTGAATTGACTTTCAGTGAAATGAACTTTCCATGAAATGTAGTAGACCCATTTCATCACATATCATTAATAGAAGGGGATTATACTAAGCCACATAATGGATATTTAAGTGTGGGTGTGTGTGTGTGTGTGTGTGTGTGTGTGTGTGTGTGTGTGTGTGAGAGTGTGTTTATTACAGTGCAGCAGAAGTTTATTATGTGGGAGTTGGGGAGTCAAAATAATTACTTGATATCTAGGAGAAGGCTCAAAGAGTCTTTTCTGGTTTGGGTAGACTTGCTAGGACTGAATTTCAGAAATTGTTCTCTACTCAAATGTGGTCTTCTCTTTCTGGCTTATTCTTCTGAAAGTAATTGCAATAACTGACAAACAATTCAGTATTAGTAAATGAAGTCTGTCATTTTATTCTCTGTATTTCCAAATGGAATACCACTGTTCCACACTGGTAAATGCTAACTGACTAACTGTGAAGTAAAAGGCAGAATTTGTCTTAATTATGAGCATTTTCTAAACTTCTGTGAATTTAGCACTATTCTATTGTAACTACTGCCCACTCTCACATTCTAAGAAAATTGTTAACGATTATATTAATCTCTTGTGCATCAGTATCAATATATAGATATGATATAGAGCCTTCTTTGGCCTACTGTATGAAAATTCCTTCCATTAAAATTAAGGCAAATTCATAATGTGCAAATATCCAAGAGCCAAAATGCTTTGTATCTAAGACACAACTCCCCCCTGTGTACTAACACATAACTTCTTCAACCCATATTTGCATTTCTAATTTCTTGACTACGCAGACTGTGTCACTAGTCACCATCAGGTTCTGGTCTACCATTAATTATCTTCTCACCCACTGGTCCATCATATAATTTCATAGACTTCCATTAATTTTTCCTTCACTTCTGCATATGTTTAAACCTTCTACTGTTTTACACTAATGTTTCAATTCAGTACTAAGTGTCACAGATGTTAATTTAATGGCCTTCTCTGCTTTTTTTTTTTTTTTTTGTTATTTACATTTTTATTTATTGGCTACTCTTTATTCTTGCTGCAAACTACCAGCAGTCAACTTTCTAAAGATACTGCAAATAAGATAATATGATCACTGTACAGCATTTGTGAAAATATGCCTGGAATGTTATTTTACTGGTTTAGTATGGTTTGATAAGTAACATGCTAAGAGTAAATTGTCTTGTAACTGCTAATGTTTTGTTTTTTTTCTGAATCATGATAAACATTTTGTAAATGATAAACACTAAGTATATGCTATTTATTTGGACATTTTTGGCTGGGTCTATGCCTAAATGAGTTTTGATAATATTTACTAAAATTTTCATTATTGTAGCACTATAAAAGAATCAGAATATTGTAAGACTGCAGTTTTTTATAAAAATATTTTGTGTATAAGAAGGGCTTGGATAATTTTTATTCTACTATATAGTTTACGTCATTCAAGAGAATTTAAGCTTGACCAGTGATGGCTTCAGCAAAGTGATCTTGTGCTGATTTGAAAAGCTGTTTTGACTATTCTGAAATTTGACTTTATTTATGTATTTATTTATTTATTTATTTATTGACGTTTGATTACCAAGAAAGTTTGACTGGGTATCAGCCCATTTTCAGCAATGACCAGGGAGAAAAGCTCCAAAGTATTACAAAACATTTTAAGAACAACAACTTTACAGTTTTTTTAAATAATACAAAAAAAAAAAAACAACTACAGTTAAATAATTATACAAAATTAGACATAATATGAAAACATTTGTTAAGAATAGATACAAGTAACATGAATATGGTTTGATAGAGAAAATTTACCGTTTGTAGAGAAATTCAAGTTAAGTTAGTATAATACTATGACATTCAGTTAATATCCCACTGGTGCCACCAATAAAATGTGACGTCCGGCCAACAATAAATGTGATGTCCTCCACTTAAAACCCGGGTCAGTAATTAAGGAGCCTAAATCCTCCCCACTGACTCCATTGTGGGAGTATCACAGAAAACACCAGAGCACACAAGAATAAAATTCTACAATTTTCCTTAAGAACACAACAGGAACGTGCTCTATTTTTCCTGGGACTGGACTATATACTTCTGTCCATCCCAAATGTAGTCCCTTATCATACACATTAGAGTAATGTGTTCCAGTTTAAGACCTCTGACTCACTCACACTCAAAATAAATTTAAATCTCACACACTCAAACACTTATGGGAAACTTAACACAGATTTCAAGCTGTGTCCCCCTCCCCAATACAAATGATAATGCTGTCATCAGAGTCAGACAGTCTGCATGCCCTTCAAACAGTCATCAATTTATTAAAAAAATAAATATCAAAATAAATGATAGCTATGGTCAGAAGCAGCCAGGCATTCATGGTGACCTGGGGAGTATCAAACAGGTATAAACACTCTCTAATGTCTAAAGAACACACTGACTGTCTAGCCACAATGTAAAGTAATGAAAAACATTTAATAATAAGTAAAATGATTACCAGAATGTAAATCAATAACTTTCAATAAACACCGGAATTCCATCACCAGAAATATAAAATTAAACTGTAAGACAGAAGCCCATCATCTTAAAAAAAAACTATATCTAAATAACAAAACTTTCCTAATCTAATTAGAGAATACTGTCCCTGATCTAATCTGAAATATAACAGCAAGGCAAATGCAGGCTTAGAGTTCTGGTGAGTTCTTTTTCTGGGTATCTTCTGACTGCAACTCTTCACTAACTGCTCCACTTCACAAACTGTTCAGCTTAATAGTCTCAACTGTGTTATTTTAAAAATAACAGTCCGCTATTTATAAAAGTTATTTTTTCCCCTGTCAATCAGCTGTTCATATAACACCTAGCAACCAGGAATATTCTAATGCCATCATCTACTGTTCAGCTGATTATCTACAAACAGTTTGTATTTTAGAATCTTCTTCACAAAAATGTGCCATTGGAAATGTATCAAAACACTGACAGATTCTTTAATGATTGTGTGTAAGCAGGGAGATACTCAACATTTTAAAAACGTATTTACATTTTCACAATCAGACATGACAGCATACAAGTTGATCTGAGAATATACACAAATCTCCTGCCAGACATGCTAACACAGATGACAGTGTTTTCATTTTCTTCGCAAATACAAACAGGGACTACAATACAAAGTGAAAGAAAAGTAGGCTTATGGTATATTTAGATAGAAAGCCAGGGGAGAGAAACTAATAGAAGTAAGAAAGTGAGTGAAGAAGGGAAAGTCGGAAGAGGTAAGATATGAATAAGTATATGTTCACATTTAGGGATATAGTTTATTCTAGTGCTGAGCCAGAACAGAACCAACTTTTGACTAGGAAGTCTTCCAGAATGGTTTTGGAAAATGGGAGGGGGTACTGACTTGCTAGATTCAAGACATAGACAGAACTAAGCATGTTAATAGGCATATTGCTCACAATATAATCTCTGAGATAGGTAGAGCCATTGTTAAGCTCTAATAGTAACCATAAAATTATCTACACTGTAAAGTCAGTCAACCATTTGACTTACATTTGATATTGTGGAGATGTAGTATTAAAAAAGGAAGAATGTATTGTCAGTGAAGAAATACATTCACCTTGTAGCAGAGTACAGTTTATAAAGGTATTCTGTATGAAAACTAAGAAAGGTTTGGTTGCTGGAGGGTGTGTCCAGTTTTTTTTTCTTGACACTAAAAACAAGCCCCAAGTCTGTGCACCAAACCAGGAGGCTGGGGAAAGAATGTCATATGCGATGTGTGGAGACAAAACAGAGCACTCTGTGCAGTTATCTACATGAAGAAGAAAACAGGTTGTACTACTACATAGTCTCCACACATCACTGATAAAGACGGTATTAAGAACCAAATCCTCAGAGGAATTCTTAAAGTTACTAGGTTAAGTTTTATAGGCTTACTTCCCATTTAATATAGCAGTTGCTGTCAATCTGCTAACTAGGTAACTAAGAAATTGCTTCTCTCATGATGCCCATACTGGCTACTTTTTTAGTAATATTGAGAAATCCAGTGTTAAAGGTTTTGCCTAAGGCTAGGAATCATGAGAATGACTAATTCTTGAGCTAGATTCTGGAAAAGTAGTTCAGTGAGATAGTTTATTCCTTTGTTTATCATGTACAATCTGTACTGGATGTCAGAAAATCTGGATTAGGTTCACGGGTATATACTAATGAACATCAAGGCTTTTATAAGCCTAGCCATGGAATTCAACCCAAATGTGTCCCGGCATTTATTAGGAGGGGTATGTTATTTAGGACATTTCTAGAGGCTGTGGGGAGTATGTTAGTTTGGGAATTACTGTCTACCTTTGTCTATCAAATATCAGGGGGGCAGACCCAGGGTGAATTTTCAACTTCCCATTGATTGATCAAGGTTACACTTAAATAGGGTTAGGGATGGACTCTGATTCATGTGGATGAGGAGCATGTTCCAGATCATGTGGCTCCAGCTTGTCTCATTTATGTCATAAACAAAATTTAAATCATTGGATCTAGTGGCTCAGATGCTACTTGTTTTGCAGATGTGACAAAGCCCCATCACACCTGGAAACAAGGATGACTTCTATGCCATGCTAGATCACCTCTCAGTGACCTGTAGGAGATCGAATACAGAGACAGGGTGTTAAGGTGATCTATATAGGAATTTGTGTTTATTCCCTGGATTCTCCTGGTAGGAAACCTTTGTGGGTGTTCCAGCTGGTGCATATGTCTGGTCAGATGCATGATAATTCATTCCATGGCTTTGCATATTAGAATAATCAAACTAATTGGTCTGTAGATTCTGGGGCTGTTTGATGGCCCACCCTTGTGAAGTGAGATAACCGTTGCATGCCTCATGGTATAACACCTCTTTTGAGGCTTTGTCCAAAAGAGTTAAAACATTCTATACACTGATCTTTCCAAAACTGTAGCCAGAGAGTTAGGCAAAGAGTTTGGTCTGTATTTGCTCATTTGCTCTAGTTGTCTTCCTTTGTATACAGGAACTATGTTAGCAGCTTTCAGTGTTTGGAATATGGTATTTTCATTCATATATCTCTTGCAATCCAGGTAAGACTGTTTTTACTCCAGCTGCCTGCCACTTCTCATTCCTTCCCATTCATACCCCTTTAGGGTGACAGCCAGTAAATGGAGGCAGTTATCCAGATATCCATCATGGCATTCATCTTCAAGCAACTAAGGCCTTCCTGTGATAGCTGATGTGCATGACTGCAACATGAGGGCCCTGCATGCCTATTTCCTGCAGTTTATGTTTTTGTACACTACCAGTTGTGGTCCCCCTAAAATAGTCTACTGCATCAATACAGACTGACAGAACCAAGCACATGTCTCTGGCTGATATGCATACTTTGGTCTCATCACTTCAGTGGATCTGCTGGACAGAGGCACAGGGAACTAATCTAAGGGGGCGGCAAAAGCCAACACATTCTAGCTAGGCTTATAAATGCCTTTGGGCAGATAGCCTACTACCTACCTATGAACCTATGAACCTATGAACCTATCTCACTGAAACCTCATTTCACTGAAAGAGTTAGTCTTGCAGCAGACCAGCCTGTTTCACTGAGGATGGGTGAGCTAGCATCACTTGTTGTACAACTGCTATTGTGTATCATTAACTTTTTTTTTTTTAAGATTCATATAGTCTTTCCTTTGTTTATCTCATTCTGCTATCATTCAGTTCTGTAGTTGCACAATGCTTTGAAATATATTGCAGCTGTACAAGCCTTGGGGATCCATAAAGCCCAAGATGCCCAAAATGCCATCTTAAAGTATAATAGCATTTCAACCACTGAAGGAAGTGTCAGAACAGGTGAGCAGTTAATGTTGTGTAGTACCATGGAGAGCTTAGCTCCACCAAATTGCCTGTGTGACACAACCATTGTAGTAAGTTGAAGCTTGAGTCATCTGTGATTTGTGCCCCTTTAAAACTGTCCCTTAATTAATTCCTATTGTGAAAGGTTCTAATAGCAGGTCCTATAATTTCAGCCTTGTGTTCAGTAAGCAAAGTTTTCACAAACGCACTCTATTTATGGTACTGTTGCACATCTATGCTTTGCTGCACATGTAACTTCTTGCCTGTGCATTGTGATCCTTAAAGATTAATAATGTAAACTCTGTACTGTACTATGTTGCATATCTCTGCTTTTATGCATATAACATTGATTATTTTTATGTTAAATTAGAATACTTTGTAATACATTGTAGAGCTTTTCTCCCTGGGCTGCCACTGAAAATGGGTTTCTGAACCAGTGGACTTTCCCGAACAACAAATGTCAATAAAATAAAATAAATAAATAATAAACAGTCAGTCATTCTGTGACATAAAAGACCAGTAGTAGAACCTGCTCTCCTGTAAACATGCTGTTATCATAGTTTTTAGTTGCAGTTCATCTTCTGCAATGTTTGTTTTTGGCTCAACTAGTTCTGATGAAAGAGATAACAATGTTTTGCAAAAATAACTCCAAATACAGACCATGAGTAACATGTAACATGGACCAGTAAGAGGTAAGCTCCCTGCTCACTGCAGGGGAAAATCTCACAGATCATTCAGGTTTCAGCTCCGTCATCTTAGAACTGGTATCACCATTTTTGCCAAAATTCTCCAATCTAGTTTAGTTGCCAGTATAAGAATATGAAGCAAGTATAAAACAAAGCACATTATACAACAACCCCCCCATTAATATTCAAAAACGTGCACGCTGATTGGTCAGTGTGCACGTTGTAAATCTGAGTTATAGTAATGGAAAAAGGTCCGGTCGCCTGGTCTTTTTCCATTACTATATCTCTTTTTTTACAGCAATGGAGAATGCAAGATCTCCATTGCTTCACACTGTCTTGAGACAGCTTTAAAAAGGCAACAGAGATTCTCCATTGCTTTTTTTAATGCTGTCTCGCTATGTTAAACTGATTTAACATAGAAAAACAGTTTTTAAAAAGCAATGGAGATCTTGCTTTCTCCATTGCTTTTTGCAAAACTGTCTGGCTATGTTAAATGGGTTTAACATAGCGAGACAGCTTTAAAAAAAGCAATGGATATTCTCTGTTGCTTTTTTTAAAGTTGTCTCGCTATGTTAAACTCATTTAACATAGTGAAACAGTTTTTAAAAAGCAACAGAGATCTTGCTTTCTCTGTTGCTTTTGCCCACAGCTCTGATGTACTGCGTAGGCATGCGCAGTACATCAGAACTGCCTCAGAATACCAGACTGCTGTGGAAGGGCAGCAAGGAGGCATTATACAATGCCATTATTTAAGAAAAGTATTTTTTTTTTCTTCTTAAATAATGTCATTGTATAATAGCAATTACCCACTTCTGGGTGTGGGTAATGCTGGATTTACCCACGGTTGGCTTTGTTTGGCCACTATTGAAGGGAAGTGTGATGCCCATGCCCTGGCCCAGCAATCAAAGAGCCTCAATCCTCACCACTAGCACTAGAGAGGGCATCTCAAATATGAGGAAAGGATAACAAATACACAAAATAAAGTGCAATTTCCCTTAAGAGCACACAGAGATCACAGTCAGTCTGGGGTTGGTCGCTCCCTTGCTCCCCAGGTCCCCAATAAGACTTCCCACTAGCAGAGTTATAGGGTCCAGATCTCAGCCTAGCCGGGCAAGCTAAAATCTCCATCACCCTCTCTGTCCAACCAGTGCTTTGTGTCCCTGCCCAAGTAGCTGACACATGCACACACTTTGAGATAAGAGTTTGCACAACCACACAGACACTTCTGGGGAAGGCTGGCACAGGTTCTCCAGCTGTGCCCCTTTTATCCACACTATACAGCAGTAATTACTGCCACCACCCAGCTAATATTATCAGCTACCCAAAGGCCCTTAAAAGGGTGTCCAATTATTACTGTGCAATGTTATTATCCGATTGGTAAGTGTGACTAATCAGTCAAGGCTTATTAAAGTGGCTTTGTACAATAAACTCTATAAATATGCAATGTACTCTAGAGTTTAACTTATCTCTACACAAACCAGCCACAGTTAAACGGTTTTAAAATATTTAATAATAAATAATTAAAACCACAAGACAATACTTTCTACTACACAGTCAGTACTAGTCAAGAGAGTTCAGAGATCACACAGAAATACTTAAAATAAATCAGTAGTACAGTTCTGACATCACAGAAAACCACTTAGTCTAAACTTTCTAATTTCTAGCTATTGCTACAAGAAAACACACTTCTAAAATAACTTACTTATAGAGCAAGGCAGAGTGCTGAGCTGGATAGTCAGACAAAAATGCTTAATAATCTCTGGTTCTTACTGTTTAAATTGAAATTCCAGTTCTGCTAAACATTACATCATCTTTTACACCTTCCAGGTGTTACCAGGCTGACAGAAACTGCATTTACTTTCTTTTACACTTAGAGCAATAAAGGACATTCCATATGTAAATTCTGGTAATTAACTTTAGCCTTAAACAACAGGCAGGAAGCCTTCATCTAGCTGGACTGAAGCTGACTTATAAACATCAAAGGCACTCATGAAATAATTTTAATTTCAAAGGACCAACAAGAAATGCTTGGCTTAGCTTTCTTTACAGCAGAGGGCAATGTTGCCACATTGTTTTAAGTTCAACATTTTACAGTATTTGCAAATGATAGAATTATGTACCAAATTCTATTTAACTAGGCTGGCAGCCTTCACCCATCTCTACCAGTCTTCACAGGAAGAAAGAGAGAAGAGAAGTAGCAGGTTATAGGGGAGTGTTTACAGGGGATAATTACATTGGCAAGTCCATTTTTCATGAAGGTATTTTTGTAGCAGTTTTGAATTGATTGGGATGTTCAAGGAAACTTATATCTAGTGGTAGGCTATTCCAGGCCTTGGAGGGGTTAAAGCTATAGACTAGGTGACCCATTTTGGTCCTTGGTTTGTAGATTTTTAGTAGGCCTTGTACAGAACTGCAGAGTAATCTAGTGGGTAGGTAATGAGAGATTAGAGATGAGATAGTTGGACAGAAAGAGGGTTTGCAGAGAATGGAATGAATAATCTGAAAATGATTATACCGAAGCAGATTAGGTAATTCTAGACAATTTAGTTCTTTTAGTGTGAGACAGTGATGGGACTTGTAAGAAGTTTGGGCAGCAAATATGGCAATCCTGTTATAAGTTGTTTCTAACTTGTTTAATAATTTATTTTAAAATTAGTGTTGAGGCTGGTGAGAATTTGGGAGCTATAAACTAAAGTGGGTAAGACGTAGGTATTTGAAAGGGTTAGTTTTACTGTTTTGGTAAGATATGTTTTTTTTCTATAGAGGAGACCTAACGTGAGATGTGTTTTTCGGATACAATTATTGATGTGTAAATCAAAGGTTAGTCTATCATCAATAGTAACACCTAAGAGTTTTGTACTGGTGTCCACCTGCATTTGAGTATTATTTTGTGACAGTATGGAGAAGGAAGACTTCATGTGGTTAATATTTTTAGGGAGAAAGAGTAGTAATTTGGTTTTCTTTGGATTAAGGATGTAGTGATTGAAACTGTAGACTCATTTAAGGACCTGGGTATATGGGTAGATTCAGCTATGAGTTTTTCTAATCATATAAACCAATTGGCTAATGATAGTTATAGAACTATAGGTTGTATAAAAAGATTTATAAAGTCTAGGAAATCAAGCATAATGAAATCATTGTTTGTTAGTTACATTACACCTAAACTTGAGTATGGAATAACAATATGGAAACCCTATAGGAAAACAAACATGAATAAACTGGAAAGAGTACAGCAGAAATATACTAAGGGCATGCATGGATGTGAAAATCTAAGTTATTATGAAAGACTAAAATATCTGAACTTGTACAGATATTTAAGAGGAGATCTTATTCAGGTATATAGGGCATTTAGGGACAACTACCTCTGGGAATGTTTGGGGTTATTAAAAACTACTAGAGAATCATCAGATAACCTATGTAGAAGATTCTATAGGAATGAGAAGTGTACTAATTGATTCTCTGATAGAGTAGCTGATGCTTGGAACAGACTACCAAATTACATTAAAGCAAGTACTAGTTTAGATATTTTTAAGAACAGCCTGGACATTTATTATGGGAACAAGTGTTTTGGCATATTGGCAAGCTAAAAGGGCTTAATGCCTGTGCTTGAAACATTTTTATGTATGTATGAATGTAAGGATAAATTAGTTTTCAGATAGCCAGTTTTCTACAGAGTTAAAAGAGGACTGTGTGTCAGATTTTATTTGAGTTGATGTGTCAGCAATAGTGATAAGTGTAGAATCATCATCAGTGAGGATCCAGTTCAGGAAGAGTAGAGAAGGTTGGTAAATATGTTAAAAAGAAGTGGCCCAAGGATGGAACCTTGTGGGAACACCCATTTTAATAGGAAGAAGCTGAGAATTTGACTGATTGGAGTCTATCAGAGAGATAGCTGTTAAACCAAGATATGATGGATGGAGAGAAGTATAAGTTTGCTAGTTTAAGGAGAAGAAGTTTATGAGAGACTGTATCAAAGGCTTTAGAGAGGTTAATGAAGAGAGAGGAAATATGTTTTTTACTGTCTCTAGCTAGCTAGCTAATGATCCGCGGTAGTGGTGCTGCAGTAGCGTTGTCACGTTCGATTCTCCGTGTGGAGGCGTGCATGAATGGCCATGCCTTCGTTGAAGGTTGTGCATCAGGGCTGGTAACTCGGCACGTAAAAATCCAGTGCCAAACATTAGTGGACTGTAGTTCTGCTATGGCGACCCCTAACCGGAATAAGCCGAAAGACACAACAACAACTTTCTCTAGCTAGTGATACAGTGTTTAGGAAAGACAGGAGAGCTGTAGTAGTGCTGTGCATGGGATGATAGCCATGTTGGGTAGGTGTGAGTAGATTTTCTTGCAGAAGGTAGTGTAAGACTTGATTGTCTATACATTTTTCCAGAACTTTGGAGAGTGGTGAGAGTATGGCTATGGGTCTAAAATTAGTTATATCTATGAAGTTTCCTCCTTTGCATATTGGAAGGGTATAAAATTGCTTCCGGATGGAAGGGACTGTGGATTCCATAACAGAGCAGTTTATTAGAATAGAAACTGGGAAAGCAAGAACATCAGCAGCAGCCTAAAGGAATGCGGAGGGAATGTTGTCTACAAATGTAGAGCAAGGTTTTAATTAGATAGTAGAGTTGTAATATAGTTAGTGGAGACAGGTTTAAGGGAGAAGGTGGTGGTAGGGTTACTATTGATGGAAGAGTTTGAGCTACTAGGTCTATTATTGTTGGTGAGATGGTTTGTGTATTGATTTAGTACTTTGGATATTGAGTCTATAAAGTAGTTGTTAACTATGGAGGCAGTTTCCTCATGTGTTTTGTCAGGATGAGGGTTAGGGGAAGCTTGTGTACCTGGGTGTAGTATTTGATTTACAAAGTGCCAGAACTTTTTAGGGTTGGATTTAAAGGAAGAAGGTGGATTATTATAGAAGTTTTTCTTATCTTTATTTATGTGACTTTTGGCAAGATTTCTAAGTTCTTTTTATTTCTGGAGGTCTGGTTGATCTTTAGTTTTAGTCCAAATTTTCTATGCTCTGTCTTTTTTTTTTTTTTTAGTAGTGCACGTGTGTTTACGGTCAGCCATGGAGGTATGTTAGACTTTATACGGACTGTTCTAAGGGATGCCAGAGAATTTAAAATATTAAGGAAAGTAGAGTTAAAGAAGTGGACAGTTTCATCCAAGGGGAATACTTTTAAGGGATTCCAGTTCACTTTTGATAGTAAAGATTTGAGAGTTTCAGGATTAAAGTTTGTTAGTTGTCGGTGTTTGATAAACCTTTGAGATTTAGCTTGATAGGATGAGTATCTTAGTATTTTTACTGGACAGTGATCACTTAGGGAATTTGGTAGCATTTCAGGGTTATGGAATTTGGAAGGGTGAGAGACAAGAATCCAGTCAAGGAAAGATGAGGCTGTATGGGAGTTATTGAAATAAGTGAGATCAGAGATGAGTTGAGTAAAGCCATAGAGATTAAGGTGTGAGGGGTTCTGAGAGGATAGAGATAGCCAGTTAATGTTGACATCCCACGAATGATAGTTTCATTTGGGATGTGTTGGGAGATATGAGCAAGCATATGTTCCAGTAGGGGGATATTATCACCTGGTGGAATGTTAATTGCTGCAATGGTGATAGTGGAATGGCTATTAATATTTAGGTTTACAGTGAAAAATTTGGCTGGGGAGAAGGCTTGGGTTGTAAAAGTAGAGTTAAAAATGGTAAGGTGGTTAGAGTGTAGGACAGCAACTCCTCCACCTTTTCTTTTGGTCAGTCTAGATGGTGTATGCTATAGCCAGAGGGCAAGATCTCTAGGTCTTGGTGTTGGGATTTTGACCATGTTTCAGTTAGAACAAGGATATCTGGAGTATGATGGGAGATCCAAGCATGTAGTTCACTTACTTTGTTCAGAATAATCCTTGTGTTTATTGAATAGAAGGAAAGATGTTTGTTTGGGAGATTATTGATTTTGGGGTTAGGAGGGCTAGCAGTGGAGTGCATTGGACCAGGGTTGGGATGGATGTCTCCAGCTAAGAGAATGTTTTTGTGGAGTTAGATGAGTTTGAGCATATTAGCAATGGGGATGCAGTATTTAGTTTTGTGTTTGGTAGGAGTGAGTTGGGTGTTAGGTAAGTATATTTTTGGTAAGGGATTATTTAATGAGAAGACAAATGGAAAATGGTGAAGGTTTGGTGATTATTTATATGGCTACAGCAATTTGGGTTTGTAGGGGAGATATGTTTGGGGTGTAAGTGCATGTTAAGTGATGTGAGTAAAAGGAGGAGGAGTAGGAGAGGCAGTAATAGGATGGATGTAGTTAGAAATGCATAGATTTTACTCTTGGAGGAGTACATATTGCAGGGTGTATTTAGTTAAAATGCACAGGAGTACAGTTTTTCGGTCTATTAGATAGTGGATAATAGTGTATACCAACTAGTACCAGTAGGGGGGTGAAGTTAGAATATTTTGTTGTAGCAGCAAGAGGGTTGAGGTATATTCTATTATGGAGTGAAAGACAGGAGGGGGTGGGTGTATGTTGTGGGAGGTACAAAGTAGTTAGCTATAAAGGAAATGATATGGGGGTGGATAGGAATGGGAGTGGGAGAGGAGCGAAGTGAGCCTGAGTGAAGCAAGGGCGAACGGAGCAGGTTGAGCCAAGCTCAGAGTCAAGCACAGTCCAGAAACAATCACTAAAAACTCTAACAGAATAAGGCTCTGTACTGTTCATAGTAAGAAAAAGAGGTTTTGTTTTGTAGTACTATCAGGTAAGAAATAACTTAAAACAGGCTGGATAAGAAATATCTTAACACAGGCTAATTGAGTCCAGCATGTAATAGACATAGGTTTGTTGAAACTAACAGACAGTCTATTAAGAAATGGGGGAGGTTCCTTGCTGCCAAGCTACTTTACAGCATACCAAACTTGCTAGAGAGTACAGTAGATAATGCCTTAAATAAGTATATTGTAAAATGCAAAAACTAAGCCAACATACTTTGCAGATAAGGGGACACTGCAAGGTAAGAGAACAGAGCTGTGTGATGAGCGAGTTTTGTTGCAACTGTTTAATGCAGCTTGCAGGACATTTAACAGTACGGTGGAGAGGAAAAAGACAAACTTGTCTGATAACTGAGGAGAGAAAAAAATAATAATAAAAATTGTTACCAAATATGGTGTTTAGCACACAAAATATAGATGGAGGTACTTTGGAGAGGACAGAAAGAGAAACTCAAACAATATAAACACAAACTGTTAAAGACTACCACATCTGCATTCACTCTAGCACAGTAGTACAAATGCAATGCTACACAAAATTTAGCTTTAAAATGCTGCTACAGTTAATAAATATACTTAGAAAAAAAAACAGTTAATACTGATGTGTAATCAGGATGAAAAAGTGATACATTCCTCTGAACATAGCAGAACACACAGTCACAGCTAGACAACAGGCTATTATACCTGTTGCAGTGAGCATTATATAACACAGCATAATTGAAATGTATGACAAGAAAAAAAGAAGTTGTTACTAAAGGAGGTAAAACAGTAAGAAAACAAATGCATTAACCAATAGATAAAACTCACATCAAGATAGCTTGGCCCATAGTAAGACCGCTAAAACTACTGTAGATGAACGAGGCATAAAAGTATACAGTGCAGTATTTATAATAAGTGAGTTTTTAAACAGAATAGGGAGCTACTCAACAAATCTTAGTAGTTGTAGTTGAATCAGACATAGGGCCAGATTCACGAAGCCTCCGTGTAAGAGTTATAACTCTTACACGGAGGCTGCAGTTAAACGGTGTGATGTCAGCATGTCATGCATATGCATGAGGTGCATGAGGCATGCTGAATCACACTAGTAACTCTTACACGGTCCATGTAAGAGAGTAGGGGGCGTGTCTGTAGGCTAAGCCCTGCAAGCGGACACGCCCCCGGAAGACTAGAATGGCTGAAAGTAAACAGCCACGAGAGAGGCCATGGAAATGTGAATAAACACACTACACAACACATGCCCCGACTGACCATCAGTGTATAAAGTGAAGAGATGTTATAAAATTAAATTAAAACCTGTTTTTTTTTAAACCCCGTAAATGTTTGCTACTGTGTGCGCTCGTGTGCGTGGGTATGCTACTAGCGCAATCACAGTTAGCAGTCAGTGGAAAAGGATATAAGAACTAAATATGCAAAGTAAACCAAGAAGTAATAGCTTAGCGGTAGAGTTGCCGGCCTAAGAGTAGGCAGGCAGGGTTCGAGCCCCCACAACAACCGTTTTTTTTTTTTGTAAATAAGCACTAAAAAGCCCCCTGACAGTATTGTACAAATGTAAATGTATTCCCTTTTGTAAAATGGAATGAAATGGAGCATATATTTTGAAGTAACACAATAATAAAAATAGTCAGAAATGTACTGCTAGCTAAGCTGCTGTGAGACAGACTGCCCGTAGCTGAGTACTGTTTAACAAGCTGCAAACTGCATGCCCGTTGCTAAGCACCGGTTTAATAGGCTGAAACTGTTTGCAACTAGCTGTGCTTAGCTGAACATGTGTGTCACTAGCCAATTAAGATTTATCCCAGCGACACCGCTTGCACGCTCCCACAAGCTAACTGCCAGTGCGCGTTAGCTCCGCGCAAACGAGCGCAGACCTGGTTTTAAGTGCTTAAAAGTGCTTTTGGCATGTTTGATTGACAGGTCCTCAACTCAGTTCTGCAAGGAAAATCAAAAATCAGTTGCTAGATTTGAACCCAGGATACCATGCACTAGAGTCAAGGTACTAAACCACTAAGCCATGACAGCAATACCTAGAAATGCAGAAATAGCATATATATGGGATAAAATCCAGAATGGAGCATGATAAAGCATTTTCAGTGAAGTAGATACAATTCCAAAATGGCCAATCAGAGAAATGTGCGGGAAAAGCGGCATATATAAGCCCCATAGGCGGGAATACACAGCAGAAACGATTGTAGAACAGACCTGTAGTCAGAATGAGTGGAGTAGGTGAGGGACGTTGCTTTCGAGCACAGCGTTGGGGCATTGAGGAGTCCAGATACATGGTCTGGCTCCTTGTCCATCATCATGAGGCCCAACTCATGCAGGGCCAGGTCTCATGGGGAGCGTATAGGGCAGAGGCATGGGACCAGTTGGCTCGTGATCTGACCAGTGCTACTGGCATTCCACGCACTGGTGAGCAGGTCTGTCACCACCATGCGGACCTGAAGCGACGCAAGCAAGACCAGTTGACCGAATGGATCCAGGAGGCCCGGGATATGCCCAATGCCCCACTACTGAGTAAGTTACATTTTACTTATGTATGTAAGGATTTCAACTGGCTGATACTATGGAGATGTGTAGTCCAATATTACTTCTTTCGTATTACAGCTGCAGGTGTCCGCTCTATGAACCGCGAGATGCATGCCCGTAGGCTGGTGCGGCTGCGCCACCATGCAGGTTAGTAACCCCACCCAGTACTTGTAAATAAATATTATACTGTAGCATGTATCAGAACACTGCAGTGTATTGATTAAAAGTAATATAATGTGCAAGCAAGATTTGAAAGTCTGCAGGTATGGCTGCAACAAGTTCATCAGTATACAAGTGTAACTGGAAATATAATTGATAGAATTAAACAGTGCTGTAATACAGATGTCCCACCATTAATTAAATATAGTGTAACCTGCAGTAGTCTCAAGAGTACAGCTTCAGAATCTGAGGTAGTCACATGTGAGATATATCCCCTGTTGAAATGCTGAATCATGACAGAAGTGAGGCTGTTGGAAAGTGTTTGAATCACCACCAGTCTAACATGTGAACAAAGCCTAGAAGTAGCAACCTGAACTGTGAAGTTGCAGGATGTGTGAGAGTGACAGAAAGGGTCATGTATGAATAAATAAAGTAGTAATAACCCCTGAATATATTAGCCCCAGTGTGTTTCTACAGAACTAAATGCATGTGGGAAGTACAACTTAATATCGCAAACTGATTTCAGTGTGTCAGAATCTGGAATGTCTAGGCCAAATTCTGTATATGGTGATCACAGTAAACAATTTGCAGATAGAATGAATGATTATCTGACAGACTAAACAGCCATAGTTGTCCCCTGTCCTGTCATCAAAGTGTAGCAGGATGATGTATCTGATCAAATTCAAAATAAGTAGGATAGTGATGTATTTGTAACAGGTCTAGCATGATAGTCAAATAAAAATTATTTTGAAAAATCAGCCTCAACTTAATTGTGTACCTATTACAAATGTAAATCAATGTGTAACATATGAATGTGTCATCACTTTCTATCTCCACCCAACCCTATAATTCCATATAAAAATACCCACTAAATAATGGTATGTGAACATTTCATTAATCATGGACATTTGTCCGTTCCAAAAATATATGCATGTCTGTTCTTGCATGTGCCCTGTTCATACCTGCAAATTTGATGGCCTGTTGCCATTAATCAACCCTGCATGTTGTTTGACTGTGTATTTCTGTTCAAATAATGCATGTGATATTGATATGCCCCTTGTTCAATGGTGTTAATATCTGGGTGTTTGTTTAATGGGAATACCAATGCATGCTGTTACAACTAATCTGAATGGAATAAAATGCCACTAACCCAAACTAACATAACTACTCACAAACCTAGAACGCTTGGGAAGGCAGGTCCCAGCGGACCCACCTCTCCCACCTCAGCTGGCGACTGCACCTGGCACTAGTGCCCAGGCGGACCCTCCGGTGGCCCTGTGCCACCTTCGGGTGGAAGGGCTGCAGGGTATGGGGCCGGTCCCCCCTCTGCAAGTGTGGCCGGAGGGGTTCGTCCACTCACCCTCCAAGGTGTCCGGTCTGTGGTGCGAAGGGAGATCCAAGACTCCATTCTTGGGCCCCTACGCCAGCTTGAGGCTCGTGTGGCACAGCTAACGGCCCCGGCCATTGCCCCGCCTACACAGCCCCCAGCACAGCCCCGTCCTGGGCTGTGAAGGAACAGTGGCAACTGCCTATGGGTGGGGATATCAGTTCCACTGTTGCCATCTGTGGGCTCATGCATCTTGGATATCCCAACCTCCGTCCCCGTCAATTGTGTAACCCCCCCCACGTGTGTCATACACCGCCCTGTATGCGTCTTGTCTGTCTTGTCTGTTAACCTACCCAACCTACCTCCCCAGCTATACCGACTTCCTTCACCTGACATACCACTCTCACCTGAAAAAAAAAAAAGGGCACTCTGTACCCACAAAAAAATTACGCCCCATACTTAGCTGTCCATGTCGCACACATGTCTGCTTGACATTGAAACAGTTAATTACAATTGGCTCTACAACAAATATTAATGTTGTCCTGACACCTCTCTCAGGGGTGAAAGGTTTCCAATGTCTCACCAAAATACATGGAAATGCACAGATGTTGCTGCCAAAGACATGGGCATCTATGGGCCTTACCTACATCCCTCCTGCAAATTCCACGCTTGTTTCCCTAATGTCTTACCCTCTTTGTGACCCCTTTTTCACCACTTTCCTGTCACCCCTTTTTCTTTTCTTTCAAAGAAAATAGCTGGTGTCTTTGTGTCTTGTGAGCTCACCGCCAGTGCTTGCAAGTGAGCTCAGCAAACGAAGCAGACCTGGTTTTAATGCTTAAAAGTGCCTTTATGGCACTTTGATTGACAGGTCCTGTACTCAGTTTGAAAGTTTGCAAAGAAAAATAAATTCCCACTGTCAGTCTCGAACCAAGGACCTTGGTAACATTAGTCTGTATGACCTACCACTAAGCCATGCCTGCTTTACAAGAACACAGTGCTAAAATAAATATAACATGTAATAGTAGGAATCAGTATAAAGGCACTATAGGAGATGTACTATCCAAAGCATGTCAGGTAGAGTTTCAATGGCCAAATTACTGGATTCCCATACTAGTTCAGTGTTAACAGATACAGCCCTGCTACCTGTTAGCTTGTACATAATAAAGTAAGGTAATGTGCATATATGAAGGTATGTATATCTACACATACATATATATAAATATATATTAATACATATGAAATATAGTTGTAGGTGTCAGTAGCCATACACACTCACTTCAGGAAACAGTGAAGATAAATGCAGCAACCAGAATCTGCAACACAGCCTGGCTCCTGTGAGACCTACTAACCCCTTTAACTGCTTAAAGGTGCCTCCAGCACTTTGATTGATAGGCCCTATACTCAAGTCAAAAGCAGAATATGAGCATACTAGTAGGCCCTACCACAAGACCATTGTAACACTAGTCTGTATGACCTACCACTAAGCCATGACTCTCATACAGGAATATAGTGCTAAATAAGTGGAACATGTAATAGTAGGAATGAAGATAAAGGCAATATAGTATGTCTACTACCCAAAGCATGTCAGGCAGACTTTTATAGTCCCAATTACTGGATTACCATACTAGTGTAGTGTTAACAGAAACAGCCCTGCTAATTGTTAGCTTGTACCCAATAATGTCAGCTAATGTACATATATGAAAGTATGTATATGTACACAGATATATATATATATTTATATAGCAATACATATGACATATAGTTGTAGGTGTCAGTATGCATACACACTCACTACAGGGAACAGGCAAGAGAAATGCAGCAACCTGAATCTACAACACAGCATGAAGCATGGGAGATGTACTAACCTTCACACTCACAAAACACTGTCAACAGCATACCAGCATGGTCCACGCCCTACAATCTGAAAGGGCAACGCCTATCTCACATGCCCTTTTATAGCAGTGTCCTGAAATCACAGTGAGACATGCAATCAGTACACACCCGGCTGCATGCAATTAGCAAATGCTGCCTTACAATTGGTGCAGAGGTCATCACATGGACCTATGCAGATACATACAAAAGCATTGAGTACCCACACTACACTCATGCAATACATTCATTGCACAAAAACTATGGAGAAAGAGAGAGAGAGAGACAGAGAGAAAAACAAAACAAATATTAGGACTGCCAGCAGCAAGCAGCAAGCAGCAAGGAGCAAGCAGCAAGCAGCACCACTGGCACAGCAACAGCTGCCACAACACAGGTAATGCAAAGTAGCAAGTTAATCCTGTGTATACTGTGACACCTCCAAATGTATCATAGTTCACTATCTATAGGTATGTCCATGAGATAGGTTGTGTGTACATAGTCCTGAAATATAAACATATGTAATATTGTTGTACATGTTTCCCATACCTAACACTTCCATAGCTTAGAACACAAGGCCAGTTGTGCATATGATGCAGTAGTTCCCAGGGTCAGTAGAGGTTCCTCCTCATTGGTGTGGGACCACTGTGTATGTATGGCACTGTTCAGGTACATATCCTGTAGTATGGCCAGGGATTAATATCAGTCTGTCATGTGGTGCTATGTCCTCCAGGGGTGAATGTAGCACACATCCAGGGATACCATTTTGTAACAGTGATGATATGTGTTCTGCAATGATGAGGGTGGCTCTCACCTGGACATGTGAGAGGATAGGGAGGTTACAGTCATCTGGGATAACTAATACCACATGTGTAGGAGAATGGGGGGGGGTACCTGCACCTAAACTGTCTGCAACAATGTTGCCAATATCTGTGCATTTGGTGAATGTGAAGCATCTTAACACTGCAGACCACAGATGCCTTGCCGTCATGTGAATCTGCCCTGTGCTGCAGTAGCTTCCTACTATTGTTATACAATATGCCTGTATCTGTAGTCCACTGGACAGGATTAATAAGTGGTGTGCAGTTGTTCTGGGTTAGATATGTGTGTGCACAGTACATGCAGTATGTGGGATGTCTGTGGTAAGCATATGCAAAGGTGCTGGCGGTGTGTGTTGTGGCTTCCACTGGCCCAGTGGGCTGCATGGATAGCATCACTGTCATAACTAGTGAATAACTGTGTAATTACATGCATACATAGCAAGGTAGAGTACTGTGCTTGTGGTGTTGTTCGGATATGTATATCCAGGCTGAGTAATGTGTGTCCACATCACAGGGTTGGATGGCAGCACACATCCAGTATGTTTGGATGAACACCCAGAATGTGTCAGACGTGTCACCTGTGCAGAAGTATCCGGCCATTACCTGTGCATCCCCCACAACACACACACATGCAACATATGGCAGAAGTACTATAGCAGTACACACATGTTCATAGGTTCATACTAGGCTATTTGCCCTAGGGCATTGGTAAGCCTAGTAGAATGTGTTTGTCTTTCGCCACCCAATTACAAGTTATGCTGCTATGCCCTTGTCCGATGTTAGTATACTGTGCTTCTGTCTAACAGTGACATAGAAGTGATACCTGGGGTACAACTATGATCTCCAGCCACTCATCCAGATTCCTATGGAAGAGAGTCAATGAGGGACTCTGCCTAACCAGTAGTGTGAGCTCATTACAGAGTGAAGGGAGCCTCTGGGTTAGGAATATGCCCCTCCAGCATGTCCATGTATGTCAGTGCTGAGGTCCAGCTCTCCTGAGCATGTGGCTGTATGGGACTCTGATTGCCTGAGGTGCAGCATGTTCATTACTGCTGGGTAGGACATGGCTGTATATGGCACGCACAGATTGCCTCTGAACAGGCAGTATGCCACTGAGTCCAGCTGGATTCACTTTACCTGGGCAGCATATGACATCTGTGTGAGCCATTGCATCCCCTTGATGACGTACTGTTGTCCTGTACCAGTTGCTGTAGGTGTCTGGTTAGGTACATCCCAAAAGGTGCATTGTACGCAATTATAGGCCTGATGATGGATGAGTAAAGAGGCACAATGACCTCCCCTGCCATACATGTGAATCCCTCATGATTAGCTGGGCTATATAACATGTCTTTCAATCCACGTTGGCCATGTGGTAGACAAATGACAGACCGCTACCATGTTTCTTCCCCAGGTCCCCAACTACGTCTTCTGTACTCAATGGCCTAACACCTATGTTGTACTGTGCCACCAATGTGGAGGCGTGGGAATCTACATTGAATACTGATACTCCCCCTCCCTTGTTCAAGTGTTGGGGCCGACAAGAATGGTAACAGCTATAACTTGGTAGTACTGGTGTGCTCCTGTGAAACCTGAAACAGGTTCATGTTACTGCACAGATATCGATGTCCAGAATGCTAAGTAGGGTTTTGAGTGCGTGCATCCTTAGGTCTAGACTTCCGGTGTTGAGTAGCATCACTCTTACTTCCTCATCCTTTGTGATACAAATGGATGTGGGTTTGCCTTATGAGCCTTGCCTAATACAGGCACTATGGGTGTAGCAAGAGGCTCCGCCAAATTTCAATAGGACTGTGGTGACAGGTGCAAGCTGTCCCTAGCAAAGCATACCACCCCAAGATGGCAGGCATTGGCACACCTGTGAATGACACCAGTATGTCAGTCAATTGTTGGAAGGGATCATCGTGCCTTGATATTGTGGCATCATTCTAGGTGAGGGTAGGATGCTACTCAAGGTCAGGGTCAAACTGTCTCGGGCTACGTGCTCAGAGAGCTCTGTACTGTCTCATGTCATGTAGTCCAGGGAGGAATGTGTCAGGCCATTCACAGCAGCATGGACATTGACTGAGTCATACCTGTACTTGCCTTGGGGTTACCTGAGTGTTTGTGTTATGTGGCAGGTCATAGTGCCTGACAGGCTGCACACCGTGACCCTCACCTCGTTAAGCCTGGTGAATGTGATGTGAGTGTGCCTGATGATAGAGGCACCTAGTACAGGTGTATGAGGTGTGTTGTTTACTGTTAATGGCTGTGAGTGTTCAGCACATTGGCTTTGTGTGATATGTGTTGCACATGTTCGTTTCTGTGGTAGTGGTTGCCTGGATGTCTGCTTAGGAGGTCTCTGCTGCATAGGCAGAGCTGTGGTCCGAGCCTACAAGTATGTTCATGTGTGATCATGTGTTAGGTCCACTGTTGTGGTAGGTCTATGTGAGACTGGAAGTGTAGTGAGTGGTCCCCTTTGCCACCTGACTGGTTATGGCGGTATTGAGTAGACAGAGCCTAGCCTCCAGTCTGGTATATGGTTGCATCACTCACATGAGTTTGAATTTGTTGTTAGGAGGAGGGAGTTGTCTGTGTACATGCATCTGTTCTAACATTGTCTCTGGAGTACCACACTCACCAGCTGGACTGGGGAGGGAACTGACAACTGACCTCTGGACATGCTAGAATACTATTGTGAATTCTGTAATAATTAATGATTGAAAACAAGGTCCAGTGGGGAGTGAGGGTGTACTGACATTACCTACAACTGCTGACTGATATAAAAGCGTCAGTGAGCAAGTGCCAGGTAACCTAAGTGCAATGTGTCACAATTAAGTAAATGCAACAATGACAAGCAGTCACTTGCTGTCATGTGTAACATGGAAATACATACAGTAAGCAATGCAGATATCAGTAGTGAGTCACAGATGTGTTGAGAAGCTGTGTACTATGTGGAAGTAGCATACCAGTGAAATAACAAGCTAACAGATAACAAGCATATAAACAAAGGTAGATCCAGGAGGCCTGGATGTAGTGTTTGCTACAGCAAACAAGGTGTAGCAATGTCAGTAAGATACAGCTCAGATATGCAGGCACTATAAACCTGAAACCAGATGTCCCCAGCTATGAATGGCAGAGTACAGCCTATTGTCACACACAAGTGCAGACCACAAACCTTGTTAATGTTAAATAACTGGCCTGAAGGCCAACTGCCCATACCAGAACTAATACACTTGTACACTGGGCCCTCAATCAGCAGTTCCCAACTTCAATGGATGAAAGATATGTGTCCTGCCACCACAGTGCTTGCCACCAACCTCCCTAATGTAAAACAACTGGTCTGAAGGCCAAGTGCTTAGTACAAATGACATAGAATGATAGCTACACTGTAATCAAGTTTTAACCAAGCAGTAATAAGTAGAAGTTAACACTCCCTGTATAGAATGTGTACCATGTATTGTTGAGATACTATGCTGATAACCTGTTTGTGTACCTTTCCAGATAGACATGGCACCAAAAAGGAACCCTGCCTACTCTGCTGCAGAGGATGACGTGATTCACCAGAGCCTGGTGCGTGACTATGCCATCCTGTTCTCACGCACCACCCAGAATCAGCAGGAGAGGTCTGCACTGTGGCAAAACCTCGTTAGCAGGATAAATGATGTTGGCATGCATGATAGGACATATGAGCAGGTGAGACATCACTGCAGTGATTTGATAAGAAATGTCCGCCAGCGTGCTGCAGATATCCGCAGGCAACAGGTTGCCACAGGTGGGGGGTGGCCACACATCCCCCCCTCACCAGACAGGAGGGGCTACTGCTAAGTGTTGTGGATCCAGCCCCAGAACAACAGCAACACTCATGCATCATGATGGAGGTTGGATCCACACAGCAGCAAGACAACGAGTGCAGGTAAGATGCCATATTCATTTATTGTTATTACTTTTACATTTGTTGACCCAGATAGTCTAGCTGGATATAAGTCCATTTTCAGTAGAGGCCTGTGGAGAAAAGCTCCACACATAATGTAATAAAGGCAGACAGACAAGTTGTTAATACAGACAGCCAACATAATAGAATTGTACACCAGCCTGTTAATTAAATCAACATACATGTAAGGAAGTCAAACAGTTTAGAGTCATACACAATGTACCGTTGGTTTCAAAGCAATCCTACCTAAAGCATAATGGTTATGCAATAAGGCAAAAGCCATATACATAATAGTTAGGGCTCAGAAGGGTAGAGAAGTAGAAGGAGTATGAAAGATACAATGATATGGAAGAGGCAGGAGTCAAGAAGGGAAGTGAGGAAAAGAAGGAAGACAGTCAAGAGGAGGTGGGAGGGATGGGAGAAGTAGGTCAGAGCATAGAAGGACATCAAGGTGAAAGAAACAGGGTAGAAGCTAGTTTCTATGCACAATGAGGGGTTAAAGGTAAAGAGAGGGTAGGGAGAGGGACGTTAGCCTGGACTCCAAGAAGAACAAAGCCAGTGGTTTTGGAAGTACAGTTTGAGTTGACGTTTGAAGAGAGGTAAGGGTGAGATTAGAGTTAACTCCTGGTATGTACATATGACTGTTCTGTACACTGTTACTTCATGCACGCATAAGGTGTGCATGTGGTATGTATCTGTCATCATGATATATATACAGACATGATGTGCAGCTGATGTGTATAAGGGAACTAGTGTACTACTGTACTGTATCATGTGCAAAACGAATGGCACACATGTGCCCACTGACATTACTCTCTTCACACTTCCAGGTCCCTCCCATCTAGCAATGAGGCAGGCCATACATGCTGGTGAGTCTTTTTAACATTATCTGTAAAACAATTTATAAAACTAGGAAGAGTAGTGTAACTCTGTAGTAGACATGCTGGTGACTGTGTTCACAATACCTGTAATTGACAGTTGTAGTAAATTGAGTAGTGTAACACGGTACTGATGTGTGTGTTTACTGTGGGGTGTGCATGTGTGCAAGTGTGCCTGTGCCCAAGTGTGCATGTGTGTTAGTGTCCATGAGTGCATGTGTCCATTTCTGAATGTGTGCATTAGTATTGAAGTGCATCTCTGTCAAATATGTATTGAGACTGTAATCTGTGTTCCATGTTTTCCTCCCGTAGGTTCTGGTGCTGCTCTGGTGACCTGCAGCAGGGAACCTGAATCTTGTGCCCCAGGTACTGATGATGATGAAATGTCTGTAATGGTGCAGGAAGGTGTGTCTGGGTCCACCATTGGTCAGCCAATTGACAGTACACAGCTTTCAACCCCGTCAATGCGCACAGTCATCCTGCCGTTACATCCTTTGTCACCATTGTCCCTAGGTGATGGACAGTCTGCAGTGGGCATAGATCAGGGTAATGTGGTACCTGTGGTACATGCATCCCCACAAGGCAGCCATGAGCAGGGGCCTCCAATGGTACCACGCAGACAGTCGCCCATGGGTTCTCGTGGGGGCATCCGTGGCCGTACTGCCTCTGGCCGACGTGCCCAAGGAGGTATGTCAACCTCCACTATGTTTCGAACTGTCATGCAGGCACAGGCATGCATGGAAAGGTACACCAGACAGGGTCTGAGGGAGCTGAGAGCATGTCGCACAGCCATGACAGACGGCATGCGTGATGTTGCGAATGCTATCCGTAACTTCACAGATGTCGTTGACAGACATTGTGGGGGCATAGAACAGCTGCTCCACAACCAGATGTCCATGGGCCAGGGCGATGGTGTGCGTTTGCGACGTCGACGTGGCCGTATGCCAGCAACAGCACCAGCTGGCAGTGGCCGCGGATGACAACAGGCCCACTCGCGCACCTCAAGTGCCAGCACCAGCCCCAGCAATGCTGGGTCTGTGCTGTCATCAAGACGCCCCAGGAGACCACGTGCACGTGGCTCTGGACAGTCCCAACAGGGAACTGTGTCCAGTCAACACACCCCTGCTTCCGATGACAGTACCCAGTCTGGGTTAGTACCGGATACGGCCTGTAGCACCCCTGCCAGGCACAGGTACCGTGTCCGTGCCCACAGACACTGATCTGGATGACCTGACAGGTGCAGTCTGTGGCTGTCCACAAAACCCTGTACATGGCAGCCATTATGTGGGACTGTGTGCGTGCTTACACACATGCAGAAACCTAACACCTAGGGCAAACACATACACACACACACTGCACCAACACCGGTCCACCCTGTACTGCTGCCCCTCACAAACACACATACACACACATGTCAATTGGTGTTACCGGTGGCTGGCTTGGGCATACCTAACCCACACCCTGTGCATATGATGACACTGTGCCACCTCCTGCATACTACAACATCGGTGCAGGTAAAGGTAAACACGTTGCTGATGCACAGGGTGACTACATAGATGTGTATAAGTAGTAACATGTTGGTAACTGTTCACTGTTGCAGTATAATTGTGTGTATATCCCAGCAGTCCTGCTGCAGTAACTGTATGAATGTCCTCAATTGTTATCTGCACCCATACTACTTACCAAAGTGTACCAGCTGCACACCATCACATGCTAACATTGACTATGGCAATGCGCATCTTGTGCTGTTATGTAGATTCAGCTACATGTATCTGTTCTGTCACACATGCATTTATACACACCCTGCTACCCACACACATGCACACGCTCACCTGCCATTCCCATTATTTATCACCCTACATGAGTAGCTGTTGATACATGACAGGTACACATTTGAGAAGTGCACTATGTTGTTTACTACTGGCATCCCCTTCTCTACCTGTACTCACAGGGTGCAGGCAACCTCATCAGTTGAAAGATGTAATGTGCATCAGGTACTGTAGTACCCTGATTGCCACATCAAACATGTTTCCCATATGGAAATGCACACACAGACACATCCCACATCCACACACTTGCCACATTCAGGCTTCAGAACACTATCTAGGTATATTCGGGTACATGTGCGTGTTACAGTAGCATGTAACACTATACTGAGTACTGGCAGTTAGTTATCTGTTGTCATGTTGTCTGTATAGAATAAAAGAATTGTTTGATTATCCTACTCCGTTTTGTGGACATTACTTGAAGAAGTGTTACCTTACATGTGTTATTGGTACCACCACCTTCTGTTTTGTAGTTTTGTTTGTATAGGGTGCTATCAACATCACTGCTTGTTAAGGGTAATGACCACCCTGCAGTGCATAGCCCCATGTGGCAAAAGCCACATCCCACCCCATCATTGTGCACACACACTAACCCCACCAACAGTAAAACACATACTTTCCATTTGCAAGATTCAAACCCATACCTAACTGTGTAATGACAGTAGAAACAGACACATTAGCAGAGTGTGCTATTTGCAGTAGTTGGAGAAATCTTTACTAATGCTGTACTTAGAGGGTGCTGACATCATCTGTGTGTAGGAGGAGGAATGTGCACCCTGTAGTGTGTTCTCCCAGTTGGCAAAAGGCAGTTAACCCTCCCAGCATAGTGCACACACATAAACCCCACTCATACTAACACACATACATTCCCTTTGCAGGATTCAAACTCCTACCTAACTACGTTATGACACTGGAGAAAGACGCATTAGCAGAGTGCGCTATGCAAATAACTGGAGGGATTTACTACAGGTGATATAGTTATACAGTCCTGACATCATCAGTGTTTCAAAAGGGGGATCTGCATCCTGTACTGTACTGTCACAGTTGCTAATAGGGACATTTCCCACACACACATCGATGTGTTTGAGGTTTGCATATGTGGGGGATCCAGAACTCCAGTGTGATTAGTATATGGTTTGATTGCAACAATGAGGGATATACTCCCAGTGGTGAGCAGTTTGTACTCATGTTTGTGAAGATCAGCTCTAGTATATCTGCCCCTCTTGTGGGAAGGTTGGTTACCTGTTCCATAGCCAAAGAATGTCTGATCAATGGGAACCCTAGAGCTTGGGTATTGTGGCTTGTGTAATGTTCACAGTCTATGTTTGGGTAGCTGACATCACCCAGTATGATGGTGTTTGCAGAGTAATCTAAACTCTCCTGTGTCAGCATGAAGGCTGTGTGGGAGTCCTGAGTTTGAGAGGGTGCTGTAAGAGCTCCTCTGTGTCTCTTTCCATGTGGTCCAGGGAGGTACGTCTCAGGTTGTTTGCACCAGCATGGACAATGTCTGCCTCATAGCTGTACTTGCTGTGGAGTGACCTGTGTGCCTGTGTTATGTGGCACATTCTATCACCCAACAGGTAGCTGACTGTGACCCTCACCTTGCTCTGTCTGGAGGGCGGCACGTCTGTCAACAGCTCATGTCAAGCAAGTGCACACCCCTCATGAATGATGTGGAAACCTTCAAAGGCCCAAGGCCTGTAGAAAATATGGACCAGACTGCAGATACCTGTATAAAGGCATTCTATGGACACATTCAGGAATGCGTGGATCATGAAGCCACATATGAAAGCATGACCCAATTCTCCAAAGGCAGATGTCCTGGATGCCGGACACCAGCCATAAACACACTATACAATAGAAGGATGATTCCACTACATGATACAACAACCTCTCAAAATGTGAAGGCACCACTGATGAGTATTGGAAGACAACTACAGGCACCCATATGATTGTCTAAGGCCATCTTTGAGAGAGGATTCCACAAGCCACTGAGGATAATCACAAGGCTGCCTGTAGTTATGTTAGTAACCTGGGTGGTACTACCCAGATATGCTCAGAGGTAATCCAAGATGTCACACAAAATACAAAACACACAGACATTGCCATCATCCTAGTGGACAGGTTCAATGCTGCCTTCTCCCCCCACCACACCAAAAGGGCAAATATGTCTCGCAGCACAGTGCTTCCCCCCCTGACATCACAGATGCTCAGGTAAGAGATGCCCTTCCCAAAGCAATAAACACTGCATCAATGGGACCAGACAGTGTCCCAGGCTGTGTCCTACATGAACCACAAGAAGAGCTACACCCAGACATAACACCACTGTTCAATCCCAGCCTTAATACACGATATGTGGCCAGAGAGTGGCATACAGCAACAGTGGTCCCTCAACATTCAGGTGGTGCCGTCACGGATCCTGGACACTACTCGCCCCATATGTCTGACTAGCTTTGTCTGCAAAGCTATGGCAAGGATCATCATGAACCTCACATATCTAGATATTGTGGACCTACAGACATGTCACCATACACAGTTTGGCTTTGTCAATGGCAAATCCTGCCTCTCAAACCTGTTTGATTTCTTTGAAACAGTCACCAAGGCCACTGTCAAGGGGTAGGAGGTCTACACAGCCTACCTGGACCTTGCATAAGCCTTGGATACAATACGCCACTTGTGCATTCTAGGGAAGCTCACCAGTGTACATATTAACCCCTATGTCACTATGGGTATTGCACAGTGGCTCAAGGGCAGAACACACATGGTAGAATTGCTGGAGCCATGTCAGCCTCTAACCTGGTACAAGTGGTGTCCCACAAGGCACAGCCCTAGGAGCTGTCATGTTCATTATATATTTGTCATAGGTACAGGCCAACATGGAAGTACTGTGGCTCAGCAAGTCGCAGGTGACTGCAGACCGAACACCATAATCAACTCACCAGCTAACACACGCATCCTCCAAAAGGGACTCTTGCAAACACACGACTTGTGCCACAGCCATGGCCTCAACGTGAATGACAGAAAGAGTATAGTCATCCCCTTTGTCAAACACTAAGTGACCACAACGTACCACATATGTGTTAATCCAGTAAGTGCAGACGAAGGAATTATGGACCTTGGGGTACGCAGGTTGATAGCATTCTACCATTTGACAACAACATGGACAAAGTGGTTAGGTAAGCATGTTATATGGGCCACATCATCATGGGATCCACATGTAGATCAGGGGAGGACATTGTGCCCCTTTACTCATCCCTCATCATGCCCATAATTGACTATGATGAACCTGTCGGCATGCACCTTACCAGACACCTGCAGCAACTGGAGATACCACATATGTACCTCGACAAGGGGATCAAAGGGCTCAAACAGATGCCACATACTGACTGGTTAAAGTAGCAGCAGCTCTACTCAGTGACATACTGCCTCTTCATAGGCAATCTGTGCCTGACATAGAAGGCCAGGTCATACCCTCACTTAATGGCCATGCTGCATCTCAGAATATCCAGATCCCACCAGGATACACGCTGGAAATACTTGAACCTCAGGAGTGATATACATAGGACATGCTGGAGGGGCACATTCACAACTCAGAGGCTCCCTTCATTCCTGATTATTATCCCAATAGAGGTTAGGCAGACTGACTCAGTGACTATCTTCAAGAGTGATATTAATGACTGGATGTGACATTGTAGGGTTACCCTGGGTATCACTTATGTGTCACTGTGAGACAGAGGCACAGTATACTAACCTTGGAAAAGGGCATAGCAAGACAGATTCACAATGCATGTTGAAAGGCACACACATTCTGGCTAGGTGGATACATGCCCTGGGCAGACATCCCTGTACGAACCTATGGACCTATGTATCTTTTTCACCATTGGCCCTATGTGCTGTCAATCACCAATGTAATCTCAATACTCTGGTAGCATGTGCAAAGGTCAGTTGTCAGTCACCTCTATGGTACAGTTGTGGAATATGTGTGTCATGTAGTAATGTCACAGCTGCCACATGTACACAGTCAACCCTATCCCCTACCCATGGATGTACATCACATGTATGAGATGGAAACACATGGCCAAACTGTAACAACAACATACAAGTCAGTCAGATGCATGGACACATATGACTCAGTCATTGTCCATGCCACCACAGCTGATGTGGGATGTCCCTCACTGGGATACATGATAGGGAACATGGAAGGGATCACTGAGCAAGTGACACAGGCTGGTAGACCCCTGACCTTGGTTGGCATCAGACCCTCACCAGGGATTCTGTCAAATTACTGAATGCTAATGAATAAGTGTAGCTACAACACCCTAGCTGAATGGTTCTTAGCATGCAGTCACTGCATTGCTATGGAATACTGTCTTACCACTCCCACAACAGGTGAAAACATGCAGCTCCTGTACATCAACAACATGTAGACTTTATGCCCCAGACCAGGTGTGCATCCCTCACTACTAGGCTGATAGCATCTACATCTCACACTGTATATACACATCCCACATGCAGCACCTGCACAGAAGACCACGGTCATAATGTTACCCTGTGCAAATACCATGTATTCACATGTGGCAGGCATCACACATGGTAACTATTGAAGGTCACAGGTACATATGTGTATTTGGCACACACATACATCATGTGTGCATTGCCATAACCGGTGTAATCAATGTTATGCATTATTGTGAGGGACAACCCACACACATGGGCATTCTGTGTGTGCACAACACACGTGGCATGTCTGTAATCAAAAGCCATACATAATTGTGATATCGATTAGAAAGGGGTATGTGCATCCTGTAGTGTGTTTTCCCAGTTGCCAAAAGGGATATATCAATCATACACACTTGCCCCCCCCCCTTCGCACACACTTGCTGGATTCAAATCCCTACCTAACTATGTTATGACACTAGCAACAGACGCATTAGCACAGTGCGCTATTTGCATTACTGGGAGATTTCCTTTCCCCTGATATACTTATAGGGTGCTGACATCATCAGAGTTTAGAAAGTGGAATGATCATCCTGTGGTGTGTTTTCCCAGTTGCCAAAAGGGATGTTTCTTTCATACACACTTACCCCCCTTCACACACACTTGCTGGATTCAAATCCCTACCTAACTATGTTATGACACTAGAGACGGATGCATTAGCACAGCACGCTATTCGCATTACTGGGAGATTTCTTTTCCCCTGATATACTTATAGGGTGCTGACATCATCAGAGTTTAGAAAGTGGAATGATCATCCTGTGGTGTGTTTTCCCAGTTGCCAAAAGGGATGTTTCTTTCATACACACTTACCCCCCTTCACACACACTTGCCATCTGCTGGATTCAAACCCCTACCTAACTATGTTATGACACTACAGACGGACGCATTAGCACGGTGCGCTATTCAGATTACTGAAAGATTCCTTTTCTCCGATATACTTATAGGGTGCTTACATGATCAGTGTCTGGAAAGGGGGATGAGCATCCTCTGGTGTGTTTTCACATTTGCTAGGAGTAACATTTGGACCAAGTGTGTGAGCATGCCCAGTTCAGCCTTCCCATGGCATGTTGTGTGAAAGATGTCTCATTTATCTAAGTGTGTGAGCATGCCCAGTGTGGGCTTTACATATGTTGAACTCTGCAGCCCATCACATTTGTGGATGAGTGTGACCTTCAACAAATACCTCCAGTTTATGGTTGTGTGTTCTGTGCCATGTTGTGTAGTTACTGTCCAAATGCTTTTTGTGTGAACAAAACAGGGAGTATACTGTGCCTGCAGGTTTTGCATGGGATACTTTGCACACAATTGTCAACATCCGTTCATACTGACCTAACACTGTAGCACTGTATAGTGTAGTGTTTCAGTACGTTCACTGTGGTGGTCAGTATCCTGGGCTTTAGTGCTATCACCGCTTTACATTTCCATAGTGTGCACAACAGCCTGGTTAGGGTCCAGTTGTGCACATCTGCACAAAGGCAGTGCCTCTACAGACCCTGGTAATTACTGCCCCATAAGCTTAACAAGTGTAGTCTGCAAATCTATGGAGAGGATCATAATTGAGCTCATAAACAAAGATATAGGGGACATGCAGACATTGTACCCATCCCATTTTGGCTTGGTCAGGGGCAGATCATGCCTTTTGTACTGGGTTGACATCTTCAAATTGGTCACTTAGGCCATTGTTGGGGAAAGGCAGTCCATACAGCCTACCTTGGCCTTGCAAACACTTTCAACACAATACCCCACTCAGGTATTGTGGAAAACCCTAACAACTGAAATGTAAACCCATATGTCACAAGATGGGTTGCAAACTGGCTTAAGGATGGGACCCACAGGGTTAGAGTTGCTGGCACTATGTTAGACTCGAGGCTGGTCTCAGGTGGTGTCACACAGGGCTCAGTCCTTGGCCCCCATTGTTTGTCATGTACTTCCCAGAAGTACAGGCCAACATGGGAGGACTTTGGATGACAATGTTAGCAGATGACTGCACACTGGGCACCATAGTGGACAGTGCATCACACACGGATATCCTTCAGAAGGGACTCACAGTAACTGATAGCTGGTGCCAGGGCCATGGCCTGAAGTCAAAGTGCACAACATGTGTAGACATACCCTTCAGGAAAAGCAAGGTGACCCCAAGCTACCATATAGGTGGCAATCCTCTAAGCACAGAGGAGGTTATCATGGACCTGGGGACCCAGGTTGACAGTCGCCGTTCTTCTGAGACTCACATTGCTAAAGTGGCTAGAAAGACCTTCTACATTGCCCACCTGATCAGGATGGGATTCACATCCAGATCTAGTGGGTCATTGTTCCCCTGTACTCTTCACTTATCAGACCGGTGATCGAGTCGAATGCCCTATTCTGGCTGTATCTCACCCAACATCTGCAGCAATTGGAGACACCTTGATTGTCCCCCACCTAAAGGATCAAGGAACCCCAACAGCTGTCATATGCTGCCAGATTGAAGACACTCACACTCTATTCACTCACATACCGTCTGCTTAGAGGTGACATGTGCCTGACATGCGAGGCCATGTCCAAACAGAGATTAATGGACATGCTCCACCTCAGAATCGGCAGATCCACCTGAACCACTAGTGCAGGTGACTTACACCTTAGCAGGGATGTATGTTGGACATGTTGGAGGGATGGAGTTATCACTCGGAGACTCCCTATGCTGTGGAATACAATCCCGGTCCATGTGAGGCAGAGCACCTTGCTGGCTGTGTTCAAGAGGTATCTTGACCTGTGGATGGAAGGTCATACGTTTAACCCGGGGATCGTCACGGTGTCACTGCTGGAGAGAGGCATGACAAAATAATGGGCACAGTACTGTTTCCATATAAGGAGTGGTGTATGCCAATGAACTCTGTGCTAGGCTTATACCTGCCTTAGGGAAGATAGCCTAGTATAAACCTATGTACCTATGAACCTATCTGACCATGTTGCATTTTGTTCAGATGTGAACTACTTACAACAGCCTCATCCAACATCAGTAGTGTATTCCACAACATGGGTGTACATTGGCGAACACTACCGATGTGCCCTAGGCCATTTCTAATGCTAGTCGGAGAGTGTGTTTGTCCATCAACACATTGTAAGTGTAGTTTGCCATGTCATATGTCTTGTTTAGTATACTGTGCCTCTGTCTACCTGTGACATAACATTGATACCCAGGGTAAACCTCCCATCTCCCATCCACTCATTAGGATTCCTGTTGAGAGGACTCAACCAGTGTCTCTACGGACAACCTGTACTGGTAGTTTACTCATGTGTGGGGGTGGCTTCTGTGTTTTGGATAATGCAGTACAGCCTGTCCTATATATGTCAGTGCTGGGGTTCAGGTCCCTCATGTGCATAGCTCCCTGCCATTCAGATTGTACAAGGTGCAGCATGTGCATTGATTCCAGCTTGGACATGGCTTTCTACATCAGGCACAGCTTGCATCTGGGTGGACAGCATGGCAGTGTGTGGAGCTGCACTCTGTTTAATCAGACTACACATTACATGTGTTCCAGCTCTGTCATACTCCTGGTAAGGTACTGTTGTGGACTTTACAGGTGCTGGATGTGTCTGCATGAGGTACACCCCACATGGGCTGTTGTGCTCATTTCTAATGCTGATGAAAGATAACTGCAGAACCACAATGACCTCCCCTTAGCTAGATGTCAGACAGCATGGACCATGCAATCACAAATAAAAACAGGACCCTCTCCACAAAGGGAAAGTGTCCTGTCTGGTGGACCCCAGCCATAAACAAACTGTATGACAGATGAGGGTTACTAATGCAAGACAGAGCTACATCTCCAAAAGGGAAGACAGCTGTGATCAGCACTAGTAGAAAGCTACATTATCTCATAAAGACATGCAAGGTCAACTTGGGGACATAAATCACCAAAGACAATGAAGGTAACCACACTGCTTTCTTCAGTTATGTCAGACACCTGGTTGTGAACCCTCGGATATGCTCAGAGTTGGTACACAACAACATATATTCCAGTGACCTGACAGATATTGGCAACATTCCGGCGGACAGCTTCAGTGCGATTTACCCCCTCCCTCACCCCCAAAAGAAGATAGTTATCACTGCTGTATGCAACTTCACTGTCATCTTGGGTGTCCATGTGAGAGCCACACTCAGCAAAGACAAGTACACAGCATCCATGGGACCTGCTGGTATCTCCAGTTGCATGCTATGTGAACTCCAGAAGGGGCTGGACCCATATATACAACTGCTATTTAACCTTAGTCTTGCTACAGGATATGTACCTGAACACTGGCATATGGCAACAGTGGTCCCACTCCACAAAGGAGATGCCTCCACAGACCATGGCAACTACCACCACACAAGCTTAACCAGCCTTGTCTGCAAAGATATGGGAAGAGTCATTATGGAGCTCTTACACAGACACATTACTGACCTATGGACCCTTGTTCCCACCTAGTTCAGCTTTGTACAGGGCAGATCCTGCCTTTTGCACCTTTGCACCCTAAAAGTACCTACCATGAAGATCAGGGTTCTTCAACACATGTCATATGCTTCCAGAATAGAGGAAGTCCAGCTTTGTTCAGTGTCATACCGCATACTTACAGGTGACCTATGCCTGACATACAAGACCATGTCCAATCAGGATTTGGTGGACATGCTCCACTGCAAGCAATCCAAATCCACCAGAGCCATGAGAGCTGAGTATTTGAACCTCAGCACATACATGTATAGGACATGCTGGAGGGACAGAGTCATAACTCAGAGGCATCTCACACTCTAGCAGAGTATCCCAGTTCATGTTTGACAGAGTCCCTCACTGACTCTCTTCAGGAGACATCTGGACAACTGCATATGAGACGGAGGCACAGACTAGACAGAGGCACAGTCATGTTATTCAATTACGTAAGGGGTTCATAATGTGTCACTACTAAGTCAGAGGCACAATATTCAGAATCTATTCTGTACACTTATTACCACTATAAGGGGTGGCAATAGCCACATCACTATGGCTAGGCTTATACATGCACTAGGGCAGATAGCCTAGTAGTAGACTATGACACTATGAAACACCGGTGTATGTGTAGCTATTGTCAATCAAACAGTATGATGTGGTTTGGGGGGCTTGATATCTCCCTGTATTCCAACATTGTTTTGTCTATTCCTTCTAGCATGTCTAGGGATCAGTTGCTAGTGTCCTCTCCTGCTCAGCTGGTGAACCTGGGAATATTGAGGCAATGTTACACTTGCCTCATGTACACTGACAACCCTCTCCTTCTGCCATAAAACACACATACATGTGAGAGATGCAACTATATAGCCAAAGTGGAGGCTGAGCTCTCTCAACATAGGACTAGCAAGACCAGAGAGAAGGTGAAGGTAACCACACACACATCACAAATCCAGTCTCACATGGCACTGTCACAACTTAAGACCATACACATAGACACACAGAGACACTCTCGGAGGCTCTGATCAGAATTCTACCAGAATGGCAGTGGCCACCGCAGCAGACACTCACACAACTGCCTCCACAGGGCACAGCACATGCAACACATTGACCACAGAGTCGGTGTGCCAAACAGTCACAGCCCTTAAGGCCAAACACAATGCCAGACACACTTGTCATAGGTGACTCCATAGTCAGACACACTGACATCCCACTCACCAGATCGGGTACAGAGGAGGTCACAGTAAGCTGCCTATCGGGCACTGGAATCCACCACATAATGCAAGCACTCAGGTCACTCAACTGCAAGTACAGGTCTGACCCAGTCATTATCCATGCTGGTGTGAACGACCTGAGATGTACCTCCCTGGACTACATGGAAAGAGACATAGAGGATCCCTCTGATTATGTAGGCCAGGCAGGTATGACCCTGACCTTCAGCAGTATCCTACCTTCACCAAGTATGATGCCACATAAACAGAGACAAGATGATCAGCTGTAATATTTTGCTTAGACTATGGTGTCATTCAAAGGGGTCCAATGTCTGTCTGCCTGGGATGACATGCTGGACAGGCCACGGTGATTTGCAAGGGATGGCTTGCACCTGTCACCCCTGGGCTTCCAGATTTCGGATGATGCTCTTGCCACCCCCATTGTGCCTTTTTTATGCAAGATTCAGATTCTACACCTACCACCCTAGAACACAGTAAAGGAAAGACACTAAGGGTAATGCTGCTCAATGCCAGAGGTCTCAACCTCAAGCTGCACACACTCTATGCCCTTCTCAGTATGTAGCACATTGATGTCTGTGCTGTGCCTGAAACCTGGTTCACAGCTTCTGACAGCACCCCGGCACTATCAGGTGTTACCTCATATCATGCATTTTGGCACCAGCATCCCGACAACACCAAGAAGGATGGTGGGTGTCCATATTCATCAAGGACACCCTCACCTCATGGTTGGTGGCAACACACGATGCATCGGAGACCATCCAGGTGCCAGTGACCGTAGGCAAGACTGCTCTGCAGTTTGTAGCATGTTACATGCCACCCTCTCAAACTCAGGTACCTCACACAGCTATCCTGCAAACACTGAAGGGGATAAATGTATCTCCAAACACCATCCTACTGGGTGATTCCAACTATCCACATATAGACTGGGATCACTAATCATGCCACAACACTCTAACACAAAGGTTCCAAGAGTTCATACACTGAAATGCCATGGAACAACTGGTCCCAATCCCCTCAAGTGGAGGCAACATACTAGAACTCATCATCACGAACATGGGGGCACACTGTTCAACACCAGAAGTATACCAATCATTGGTGAGATCAGATCATGGACTACTCTCAGTGGGAGTCCACATCCCACCCACACCCCAGATGGAAAAACAAACAGTGAAGACCTTCTCAAATGCCGACTTCACATTTCTGAGGACTGGTGTGGTCTCTTTCAAGGCCCCCAGGCCAGCGGACACCATTACCCAAGCCACTGTATCACTTAGAAATGCCTTCTACCAGCACCTCCAGGACTGCATGGATCAGGCAATCCCAAAAAAAAGACTCTTTGTACCACAGGCAAGCATCCAGTCTGGTGGACCCTAGCCATAAACAAGCTCTACAACACAAGGAAGGAGCTACTACGAGATAGAGCGTAATCCGTAGGAGGGAAGACACCCCTGCTCATTGTGAGTAAAACACTGGGTTCCCCCATACAATCATCTGAGGCAAGTTTTGAGAGTAAACCCACTCAGGACTCAAGGGACAATCATGAGGCCTTTTTTACCTATGTTTGAAACCTGGGAGGGAACTCCCAGATATGCTCAGAATTAGTTCGGAATGATGTAGATATCACTGCACCTACAGACATTGGCAACATACTGGCTGACAGGTTCAGTGCAGATTCCCCCCCTCCCCCCAACTGGAGGGGTATCTACACCAGAGGATTGTAGCCCCCCAAACATCTCCAATGCTGGGGTGGGAACTGCTCTATCCAAGGAGGAAAACACTTTATCCATGGGACCAGATGGTGTCCCCAGTTGTGTGCTCCATGAACTCAATGAGTAATTACACCCGCAGTTAGGGCAGCTGTTTAATCTTAGCCTCACCTCAGGATATGTGCCCAAGGAGTGGCATACAGCAATGGTGGACCCACTTCACAAAGGAGGTGCCTCCACCAACCCCGAAAACTACCATCCCATCAGCTTGACAAGCCTGTTCTGCTAAGCTATGGAGAGGATCATAATGGGAATTATAAATGAAGACATAGGGGACTTGCAGACATTGGATCCAATCCAGTTTGGCTTTGTCAAGGGCAGATCATGCCTTTTAAACTTGGTTGACTTTTTCAAAACAGTCACCCAGGCCATTGACGTGGGCAAGGCAGTCCACACAGCCTACCTTGACCTGGCAAAGGCTTTCGACACAATACCCCACTCAGGTATCATTGAAAACATCACCAGCTTAATTGTGAACCCATACATCACAGCATGGGTTGCAAACTGGCTAAGTGACGGAACACACAGGGTCAAAGTTGCTGGTGCCAGTTCACACTCCAGAGCTGTCACAAGTGGTGTCCCACAGGGCTCAGTCCTGGGCCCACATTTGTTCAGCATCTACTTTTCAGAAGTACGAGCAAACACAGGAGGATTATGGCTGACAAAGTTTGAAGATGACTGCAAACTGGGAAGCATAGTTGGAAACCCATCTGACACAGACATCCTTCAGAAGGGTCTCATAGACACGGATAACTGGTGCCACAGCCATGGCCTTACATTAAACACTAAACAATGCATAGCCATACCCTTCAGGAAGAACAAGGTTACCACTACTTCCCATCTAGGTGGCAATCCTCTAAGCACAGAGGAGGTTATCAGGGACCTGGGCACCCAGGTTGACAGTAACCTTTTGTTTGACACTCACATTGCCAGGGTAGTTTGGAAGGCCTTCTACATTGGCCACCTCATCATGCAGTGATTCACATCTAGATCAAGGGAGGTCATTGTTCCCCTGTACTCATCACTCATCAGACCAATGATTGCATACAATGCCCCATTCAGATTGGATGGGCCCACAAATTCCTCAACAGGAGGTGAAAGGGTCTCAAACATATTTCTTATGCTGCCCGACTGAAGGAATTCCAGCTGTATTCAGTCGCCACCGTCTGCTCAGAGGTGACCTGTGCCTGACATACAAGGCTATGTCCAACCCAGAATTAATGAACATGCTTCACCTCAAGACCTCTACATCCATCAGAACTACAAGGGCAGGAGACCTAAACCTCAACACAGATATTAATAGGATGTGCTGGAGGGACAGATTCATCACCCAGAGAGTCCCTATGCTGTGGAACAACATCCTGGTACATGTGAGGCTGAGCACCTCACTGGCTTTGTTCAAGTGAGATCTTGACCAATGGATGGGAGATTGCAGGTATACCCCAGGGATAACCTCAGTATCACTGCTTGACAGAGGCACAGCAAAATAATGGGCATATTATCCATCAACTTGAAGGGGTGGCAGAAGCCACAAAACTCTGGGCTAGGCTTATTAATGCCCTAGGGCAGATAGCCTAGTATGAACCTATGAACCTATGAACATAGGCCTGGGGCAGTTCCTGCTATTAGGACAGTGGTCTGCAGCAAGCTATATAGTAGTAGTCAGTTTTAGCCATTGGTTTTGACCATGGCTATTCCATGTTGCTTCTTGTTGTGGTACAAACATGGGTGTGTGGTTATCCATGCTATTTATTGCTAGTCACCCTCATTTTGTATCTTGTTCCATGTTTTTGCACATGTACATCACTGTATGACGTGTGACCTGGTAGTGTCAGGGTGCTGATGTGGGCTTTGACCCTGTTTTCTATTACAGCACTGATATCTACATTCTCTATACTGTGTGTGTTTACACTGCACACATCTTGATGTTTATACTTCTGGCATTGGGTAGCATTACATCTAGGTTCCTATCCCTTGTGGTACCCATGAGGTGGGTTTGTGTTTTTGTGGTTTATGATTCTTGAGGGTGGATGTTAGTTGGGGTCCTCAGGTGTGCATATGGTACATGATATTACATTACTTAACACATGGCATTCATGCCTCAGGTGGTGCTGCAGGGCCACCTCTGTCGGATACACATACTACACTCCCTGTACATGTTTGGAAGCAGGTTGTGTCATGTTAGGCATCCCTGTTACTGTATGAGTGAGTCAGAGCGGGTATCAGTCCCAGTGTTCCTACTGACCAAGCGTATGTGCTATGCGTTGCCTCTTTGCCAAGGCCAGGGCATACTGGGCACGCCTCCTTCTGCCTACTGGGACAAGGTCAGGTTGTTCCTCCTCCGAGTCACCCCCTGCCTGTGGTGGCCTTGGCAATGGTGGGGGGATGTTTGGCCCAGCCCTGTGCTGGTCCTGCTGCAGCTGTTTCCGCAGGATCATATTATGTAGCATAGCACATATCATGATCATTTGGGTACATGTAGTTGGTGTGTACTGCAAGGCTCCACCAGACGTGTCCAGACACCGGAACCATGACTTGAGCAGCCCAAACACACGCTCTATGATATTACGTGTTTGTGCGTGTGCCTCATTATGGCGTTCCTGTTCAGGTGTGTGTGCATTTCTGATGGGTGTCATCAGCCACGGCTCAAGTGCATAACCTGCATCCCCCACTAGGTGTCCGTGTGGGAAGTCCCCATTGGCAAATGATTGGTACAGCTGCGTCAGATGCCAGATGTGGGAATCGTGGTAGCTCCCAGGGCAGCCAGCACACACATTCATTATTATGCCCTGGGCATCACACACGACCTGGCAGTTGATGGAGGGGTATCCCTTGCGGTTAATGTAGGCTCTACCCCGCTCACCGGCTGGTGCTTTGATGCATATGTGCGTGCAGTCTATTGCACCCAGCACCTCAGGGTATCCCGCTATTTGCTGGAAGAGACGCATATTGCTGGCCACAACCTCACGATCATTAGGGACATATATATGATCACTGACATGTGCTGACATGGCATCCAGGAACTGGTGCAGTACTCTGGAGGCTGATGCCTGTGATATCCCCATCATATCACCAGTTGGTCTCTGGAAGGTACCTGTTGCTAGTATTCTTAGGCCAACACATACCTTGGTTTCTACTGGGATGGGTTCCCCTCTGTTGGTTCTGTGTGTGAGATGTGGCCTGCACAGCTCAACAATCTGCTGCAGAAGGTCTCTGTCCACTCTGTAGCGCTCTACTATCTCCAGCTCATGTAACCCATGGTAGGTGACCCTGGGCCTGTATACTCTTCTCCTTCTCCTCACTCTGGGTTGTCTGTCAGCATCTGCATTGTCACCACCCTCAGCAATTCGCCTATGCCTGATTATAATAGCTATGGCAGCCCCTAGCATTTCTGCTCTGAGTTCAGCTTTTTTCAGTTTTCAATTCTGATAGCTTAGTTTCTGGCAGTATCTCTTGTGAGAAACAGCCTGCACTGCTCTTTGTTGTGTTTTAAGTGCTGGGTTGGGCTTCTAGTCTGCCTGTGTAATTGCCTGCTTCTAATTGTTTCCACCAATTAACTCTAGTAGTATCTTCTGGCAGTTTCCCTGTATTTTAGTTGTTTCCTGTTTCCTCTCTGTTTCCTGAGGGGGAGCAATGTGCACACCAGCTTAAACATGCTCACAGTCACTTAAACGCGCGCACACATCCCTACACGGTGTTACACGTGCGCACACATCCTTACACGGTGTGAGCTTGGCTGATTCATGTTAAAACGCGCGCACACTGCCTTAAACACGTGCACGCCCGCGCAAACCATTGCAATCAGTCTGCAACACACTCCCACATGTTGAACCTGCCTTACACGCGCGCACACGCACACATGCACGTATTTCAAGAAACTTTGAGTGTAGGGATAGCGTATACCCTCAATTTCTTGACTTTCCTAATGTTCTGTTGAGACACACCTCCCTCCCTGATGTCTGTCTGTCATCTGTTACCTTACATTGCCCTCCAATCTGGTACATTTATTACTATCCTCCCCTCCCATGATGTCACCTACCTCTTACTCTGTTCCTCCCCCTTCTCTAACTCTTACACTACTCAGAAAGTGCTCATTACCTATGTGGCAGTGTGATTCAGTATTGTAACCCTCATTTGCATAGGATTGCCTAGTAATGACAAGTTATATGTCTTACACGGAGCTTCCCCCCCTTGACAACCACTAAACGGAGGCCATATTGATTTTGGTCTGCAAGTCCCTCCATTGACATTCCATGTAATACATAAATCCCACATTTGTGGACTTATAAGCTTCGGTTTTTAGTTTTAGGTAGCGCACCCCGTTTGCGCGGGTGTGCGCTGCAGTTAAAACCAATAATCCCGTGAAAAAAAAAAAAGTTATATAACTTATTTTTGCAACAGTTTTTCATGCCAATGGCCACATATTTGGCCATTGGCATGCTTAATGAAACATATGCACCCTTTATTTGGAGCTGACATAGCTCCATTTTTAATTTTGCAGAAATTTACTCAGTTGTCAGCTGAGTACATTTCTGCAGCTAACACGTCCGTTACACGGACTGGTTTCTGCTTCATGGATCACTCAGATACCTCATTTGCATATCTTTCAGCTGCAAATGAGGTATTGAGCATTTCCACGCCCAGTCCGTGTAAGAGACGTGTTAGCTGTCTCTTACATGGAGATTTGGGCTGTTCCTGAATCAGGAGGCTTACACGGAGGCTTACACTACTCTTGAACTCCGTGTAAGCCTTCCTGAATCTGGCCCATAATGTATACAGGACAGCATTTACATTAGTGAGGTCTAAAACATAGAGCAGGCATCTAGTCAACAAGTCTAAATAGCTGTAATCACAAAATTAGTTGAACCTAACTAGAAACACACACAGTTTGAATGTGTGAGTGCACTCATGAGAATTGTCCCGTTTGAAAACAAATGTACCCTTATATGTGGAATCAACAGAAATACAATATATGGACTTAAACCAGGTAAACCATGTGCAGTTTATATTTACAAGCATGTGCAGAACAGAATTATGTTTAATAAATAAATTAATTAAAAAACTGTCATGAAGTTAATCTTGCCCAAATGCACCTAGCATTAACAAGGCCACATATAGGGTTCTAAAGTGAAATGATGCAACTAATCACCCTGCTTGGAAACTAAACCTGTAAAACCAGAAGGGGTGGAGGAAAAATAATGTGGCATCTGTATATAATATGTTACATATGTGTTAAGTGTTATAACCAAGGTTTACCAGAATAGAAAACAGAAGATAGATCCATCAAAACACTTAATCCCAGTCAGAAAACAAGGTAACATTTCTATAATACACTTAGCAAACTATCTTCTGAACTGTATGAAGCTAACAAAGTAACCTAAAATTATTAAGACTACAATTATCTAACTTATAAAGTAACATTAAATCTTCCTAATAAGTTAGCAAAGAATGTTAAGAATGTTAAAAAAACAGTTAAAAATGTCAGAATGTTTAACAGAAAAACAGGCTAAAATATAAATAAATGCTAAAAATATATATCAGAAAAAAGCACCACTGTCAGTTATTTTCAATGTAAAATATTTACAGTGTTTGATATTTGTTTTAATGATATTAGCCAGTAAATGTCATCATTAAGCAGTCCCATTCAGTCTTTTAATGGTCTTTTAAACAGTGGGGCAGTTTTCTGAGTTCTAGTATGCTTTTATGGAGCAATAATAATTAAGCCCCGGTTTTCTAAAAGGGTTCATTGTCAGCTGTCACAGTAGTTCATGTTTTCTAAAAGATTAGGGATGTCTCCTTCCAGTTCCAAAAGGTCCACATGATCAATAATTTGAAATTTAAAGCCTGTCTTTTGTGAAGCTGCAGGTGTCAAGCCAATGCATTATTCTTGCACTTAGCTCTAATTTCAGAAATACTTCTTTTAAGTCTGCTGAGCATTTTCCCCACATAAAATGCTTCTCAGTCATTGCAATATGCCCTGTAAACCACCTACACTGAGTTACAGTCACCTCCTGTGTTAGTTTTAATCAGTTTGTTTTAAATAAGGGCTGAAAAACATGTTTCCCTCCTGTATGTGCAGACAAAAGAGTAGCAAAAAAATCCAAAACCTGGAAACACTGAGGTAAAATGCAATGTTTATTCCAAACAAAAAAAAATTACAAAGCTTTCGGGATCAACCCTTCATCAGTGTGTATCCAAACAGAAAAAAAATCATGAATCTTTTGGGATCAACCCGTCATCAGTGTGTGTCTTGTTTCTTTGGATTTTTGTGCAGACAAAAGACACAGTTGGCTCCACACTTATTGGTGCATGTATGCTGTGGTCTAGGCTTACCTTCAACCCAACTTCTGATGTTTTTGGTTTTCCTATACCCAAAAGAAAGGGCTTCTCCAAGGATGTTCATTAAATATGACCTTTCCAAAATTATGCCCCAGTTCTCTCTAATAGCATTAATGATGCTGTGACAGTCAACAACAAAAGTCAGATACAATTGTCTTTAGATTTGTTGTCCATATATTTCTTTAACACCCTTCTATAAGGACTGTTAAATGCTGGTGATTTGTACTTTTTAGTTCAATCATAGGTTCCAAAATGCTTTGTAACATATTGTTTCCATATCCCCTCACCAAAATGCAGGTGTTATCATGTTACCAAAAGTATACCATCAAGGACTGCCATTTATTTATGAAACTTGCTGCCAGAGTCACACTGTAAGCACTGCCATGTATTTTTGTTTTGAAACTGCTGCAGGGCTTGCTCCATTCACTGTTTAAGCTGCTGGGCTAAGTTGCTGCATTCACTGTTTAAGCTGCAGGGTTAAGTTGCTCCGTTCACTGTTTAAGTTGCTGGTGATGATGGGATTGTCTAGGTACCATATATTCTGTGAGTATAAGTAGTCAAATCTGCTTCTAAAACAGTAGTAGTTGTGTGTACAGTGACCTAACTTTTGACCAACATGAGCCCAGAGTCATAAGAAAGTCTTTCTATAATGCACAGCTTATAAACAAATTGTGACTAGATCTAGAGATGGTATTGCCCCCCTTTAGAAAGTCCTCATTATATCAATCATTTTATAATGCCCACTTTGGCATGTGAAAGCTGGAAATGTACAGTATATTCATGTTCTCTAGAGCTTACTTTTATGACTGCAGTGCACAGAAGGAAATAAAAGTATAAAGATGAAGCACAAAAGACGAGGTTGTTTACAGAGCATACAGAGCATAAGTTTTCTGTTCTGGAAATTGATTGATATATTTGAATATTTGATGCATACTTTCCCCAGTTCTAGTGGTGCAATTGCTAGTTTACTGAGATTTTTTCTTTTTTCTTTATGCAAAATAATTCTTTTTGATGAGTAAAAGAGGACAGGGCAGTGAAACCAAATACTCTGTAACCTGGCGAATATATGGCCATTTTTTATAACAGCAGAGAAAACAGGAGTAAGTAATTTGCATAAGTACTGCACTTTAACATGACCTAGTAACTAATCACTACAGCAGGAGAGAGAATGATGATCAGAGCTCCCTGCTGTTTTCTCCAGGGACACAGGCCTTGGTTCATTGTAATACTAGAGAATACATATGTCCTTGAGAAGCTGTTGTGATGAACATTCGTTGCTGACATCTGGTTCTCTGAGTCCTTGAAAGACGGATGTGGCATAAAAGATGTATAGAAAACTGTAGTGTTTAGATGTAAAAACTGCAGGAGTTTTGTACATGTCTGAGCTCTGTGCGTCTCTGTTCACAATCCATTTAATTAGCACATGGTGCATCTATGAAAGCTTTGAGATCCGCTCTGACATCATTGCCTATTTGGCATGTGTCTGTGTATGGGGGAGAGACAGAAGATTAAAGTATAAATGAATAATCCATTAATGACTGTTCACATCTGTCTGACTCTCACTCAGATTCTTTTTTGCCCCCCTGCAAAAGCCTGAAATAAGAACTTTCCATGTTTTAGGTTATTTTTTGTAAGTTTGATATTTCAGCACTTCAATCCTCTGGTCTTCTACTATCAGAGGTTCGATGTTCTGAAATTTCGACCCTTCATAGTGAATATATATATGTGTGTGTGTGTGTGTGTGTGTGTGTGTGTGTGTGTGTGTGTGTGTGTGTGTGTGTGTGTGTGTGTGTGTGTGTGTGTGTGTGTGTGTGTGTATATATATATATATATATATATATATATATATATATATATATATATATAAATATATATATATATATATATAAAATATACATCCATATACACATGATGAACTTCAGATGCTTATTATTGCTAAAATTATACACCAATGTCCCACTGAGTTAGCAAAGAAAGAAAAGGAGCTAGAAGGGAATATACAGGTAAATTTATGAAAGGAGGGATATAGAGAAACATTATAGGAAGCATGTGTAGAACATTGTCATACATGATCATAAAGAAGTAAATGTATGGAGAAAGTTCGCCAGGGAATAGACTAATTATACTAGAGGGGATAGAGGCAGCAGGACTACGCTGGTACAAGACTCCAATGAATATGACACTAGTAAGAAATGTTGACAGGTCATGTCACTGTGACTCTTTTTGCAGAAAACCTCTGGTGGAGCTTCTGAAGTTGTACTTGTAACCTTAATCAGTAGAAGAAGACAAAATAGCCAAGTGTGTATGTGTGTCTGTATGTCTGTATAAGAAGGAGGTAGCATACCCTTCAGCTGTCCAGGTTTTTGCAGAATGTCCGGATTTGTGCCCCATATTTCTCCTAAAAAGGATTGAAGTTGCTAAATAATGACAGACATTTGAGTTTTAGATGTCATATCCTTTAGAAAAATCATGCTAACATAAATCCTGTTATTCTAGCAACATTCTAAGTTTATGAGAACAATATTTATAATCTATCCTTATTTATGTTGGGCTTTGTTCAGATTTCTTGCACTAAGAGGCTGAGGTGTGTGAGAGAGAGTGAAGTGCCCTAGTTAAGAGTTAGCAGGTAGAATTTATTTTCAAGTGCATTTTCAAGGAATTGTGAGCTTCAAGGGAAGAGAAGTTTACTGCTGCTCATGTTGTCTGCTTAAAATGTCCAACTGTTTTGTTTAGCAAATGGTATCACTATTGTGGTATCGAATTTTAAAGCAGTATTAGTAGCACAGCAGGTAGCATACTTGCATCTTGATGCAGAGGGCTATAGGTTCTACTTTCACACCATGTAGATTTGTATTTTAAGGGGGGTGGAGTGCTGCAGTCCTGATTATGTCCTCCTTTGGATGAGATGCCTAATAACTATGAACTTGTTTTTCAGCTTACAACCCATTCCCTATTGCAATATACCAGCTTACCATCTTTTATTGTAACGTAGGCAATTTATTCTTCAAGGGCAGCAGGCATTGAATTTGTAGATGAAACACTGAAATATAAAGTTATTTTCTAGCAACAACAACTTCATTAGTTTCAGATCTCTTTAATGTGGAATTACTCAGATGACTTTTACTTCTGCAGAGATTGTGCACATTGACTGATATTGGTGGATTGTAATGACAGAAGTTTGAGTGGCCTTTTATGGTTGAAATGTTCTGAACTGGGCAGTTTGTCATTATTGGTTCATATGTTTTGTTTCATTGCTCGTTGGAAAAATGTTCAAAACTATAAATTTAAAACAGTCTAACAAGCGGTGCTGTATTATAGAAGGGATATAATTAAATTATTATAATTAATGCAATCCGTATATATTATAAACCTATGTATGACTATGTACACTTCTTATGCATGGTTACTCTTGTTTATCACAGTAACAGGAAGGATACTGTAATGGCTGTGCCAAGAAAAAAGGTCTGAAGCTTTTAATTAAGCATATAATGAAGTTGTTCACATCACTGATAATGCAGACCCAGTTTCATATAACTAAGGGTCAACCATTTCCCTTGCCCACTCAGTAAAACTAATCTTGAAAAAAGAATTAATAATGTGCATATATTAGGGCTATTGGAATTATCTTTAAAAATATGATTTGCAACTGTGTCAATGTTGGGGTTATGAAGAAATGCTTGATTAAGCATTAATTAAAAGATGTACATAATTTAGTGGCTGCACACAGTTTGTTAAATACAGCTATAATGTGTCTTGCATTCAGAGCACACAGCAACTTGTGTTACTGACAGCTAATCTTGGAAGCCAAAGAACACCAGTGTTATAAACTAATCTGTTTAAATCTGTTTAATCTGAACAAGCTCATGGGACTCAGTTTAGTGTCCTACATGAGAAATACTGAGCTAATGAACACTATTCCTCAGTAGTTGATTCAAAGTCACTTACAAATAAATAAATAAGTGGAAGTATTTTGAGATAAAACAAATACCTTGTATTTATGGTAGGTAAAAAGTAAAAAGGAAAACTCTATTAGTACCCAGGTAAATAAAATGATTATTAGCAATGAATGAGAAATTATTCCAGTATAGAGAACTGAACAGCCAAGCCTTTTTAATCAGAATTCAAAAGGGCTGCCAGCTGAAAGTTCCCTTGAGTTAGTTGCAATGTACATAGTAACATGGAGTATGTAAAAAATGTATCACGGATTCCTAATTAAATCTAGATGTATGTAATCATTGTAGAAGTGAAGTATAAAACAGTATCCACACTGAGAATTTTGAACAGTGTTTATGGCAACTGGGGAGAAATAGCCAAGTAATGGGACACTGTAATGGATGCATGGGGGTGGGGCTGTGTGGGTGGGGGTGGGGCTGCATGGGCAGAGAGGGTGGGGCTGTGTGGGAGGGGCTCTGGGTTTGCACCCCCTTGCAAAAAATCCTGCGGGCTCCCTTGCTTCTAGCCCCACCTCTAACCTACCAATATGTCAGGAATATCCATGGTAACTGACCACTGCATCTGAGCTGGCCATGTTTCAGTCACTAAAGATGTCTTCCAAAAAATGGCAACTATGTAAAAATGTAACAAAACTTTTAATAAACTAGACCAATGCAACAATAAAACAGTACAAACACTTTAAAAGATAAGCGCTTTCATTCTGCAACTATTTTCAAAGGAACTTCATCAGAAAACAAATCCATTCATCATCTGCTGAAGACGTCCTTAGTAAATTTTTACATAGTTGCCATTTTTTGGAAGACGGCCTTAGTTGCTGCTCATTTTGTTTTGGTTTCTGATTTATTTTACATTCGCATGTTTCAGTAATACCAGATATGCTCAGCTCACATTGTCCTATCAGCAATCTTCAGATTAGTGGCACTTAGCCAGGACAAAAGGTTATGAAAGTTCAGCAAGTGTTCCCTCAACATCAATGCACTATAGCTTCTGTTTTTAACATTCTCTAATGCACCTACTTTAACACACATGCACATACACACATGTGCTATCCCCATGCATCTTACCACCATCTTTTATTGACAACTCACTGTCACCATTACAAGAAAATCTGTGGTAATAAAAATACAGGCAACACATTCATCTAAACAGCTGAAAATTATTATATGCTTACTTTGTACTTTTGTTGTTGTTGTTGTTGTTGTTGTTTGTCTTTCGGCTTTTCCTGGTTAGGGGTTGCCACAGCAGAACTCCGGTCCACTAATGACTGGCAGTTGGTCTTTATGGTGTCGAGTTGCCAGCCCAATGCCCAACCTTCAACAAAGGCACGCCCATTCAATGCATGTCTTTCGAACACCCACTCGACCGTGGGGAGGACATGCAGACTTCACACAGAAGGCACTCCCAACCCAAGCTGAGAATCGAATGGGAGAGCCTCTTGCTGTGAGGCAACAATGCTACCACTGCACCACCGCGGAATCGTACTTTTCATAAATAACTTCAATGTAAATGACTTCTAAGAAATAAACATACATTAAAAATAGTATTCAAAAGACTGTATAACATAGTAGTTATTGATGGTACTCAGTATTGCACAGATGCTTTAGCAAATAAATCTGTAGATTAATCATGTTTTTCCCCAACAGAATGGAAAATAAGTTGTTCAGAAGATTTATAATAAAGCTGCAATACAAACTAAAGTAGTCCTAAAATTGATCATAACCAAAAACATGCACCTTAGCTTAAATCATACAGGGGGATGTAGGCAGATCAGATAATGGATAAAAGCTGTTGAAAGTGAACTTAAAAATACAGGCCTGGTCCTTGGGTAGAAGTTATGGATTAATAAAAATTCCAAACATTTGACTCATAGATAACAAAATGCAAACAGATCTAACTAATGTTGCTCCCAAATTTTAATTTGAGCCTCGGTTATTTAGCGTGGCTTGAATCAGCATGCTAGAATGATGGTGAGGAATATCTACAGCAACTGGCAACTTCATCTGAGTTGGCTATATTTCTGCTATGCCCAGCTTTGCTTAGCTCACAATGTCGTATCATTATTTTGTTTTACAGTCCTGAGGTTTTAGGTAGCCACCTTTAACCTAAAGGCAGTTTCTGGCCACATAAAGACATGTTATATGATGTCAACCCCCAGTAGTGGTATAACAGTTTCGTGATTTTTTTCATATACTTTTGAACTTAATAAATTATGTTTTTTTTTCTAGTGTTCTTTGAGAAATTAAATTTTACAAATGTTTCTTTGAAGATGCCCAAACAGAGAACTCTATTAATGGCTGATTTCAAGTTTTTATTTGACATGGATTACTGTACTTTCTAAAATTCATATATATGAAATATTGTACAGAATTACTAAGTATTCAAAAGTAATCTAAGCAAGGCAAGCAATCTGTTTTCAGTCGAAAATCCTTTATTAAGTACACAGACAAGTGATCCAAGTAAAACAAAATTAACAGAGTAATAGTTTCCTCACAAGCTTTCTAAATATATACTTTTTATCAGGCAAGGAAGTGGCTTATTGTGCTGTAAAACAAAGTGTTATTGGTGCACATGTTAAATTTGCATCCCTTCCCCCATCAGTGTGACATTTGAGCTTGTCCTGCCCTACTTAGTAGCTGTCATAATGGGTCTACTGCTTTTGGTCGAATTACATTTGGTCAAAAATGATTTTAGGCAGCCCACTTCACTGAAAGCTCATTTGATTGAAAGCTCATTTGGTCGAATTCCATTTGGCTGCCTTGTTTGGATTACTTCTGAATATTTATTAATTCTGTACAATATTTCATATTATATAGTTATATATTTTTTTGACTTAAGGCAAGTTTAAGTTTAATACTTCTACTACTATTGTCTGATCTGATTACAGTGATTAACTAGAGATATATGGACTGAAAATTTTCCACATAGAGAAGTTTCTTGCAGTTTTATTTTTTTCAAAATGGAAAACGCAGTCCATTGCTTTAGATAATTTTTTGAGTAACTGGTTCAAATATGTGTCTTTGACTTGATGCCAAGACCCAGAAGTGCAGGATTCTAGACTTATCATGGTAAACGTGTTTGCAGCTCAGTGAACAAGGTTTTACTTAAGGTTCATTGAATGCCCTAACACATGGCAGAAAATATTATGCTGTCTATGATGCTGTTTGTAAAGTTAATTTAACCCTAATTGTATTTGTTCACTGTGCCATTTTGCCCCCAGTTGGTATCCGAAAAAGGGTCATGGACAAAATCTTTAGCTGGTTAACAAATAAACCACATGCCTGTTTTACTGAACAGGCTCAGAGAAGGTGTTTTGCACAGCTCTAGTCCTTAGTCCAGGTATTTCTTACCTAACCATTTGTACAGACAATAGTATCTTACCACATTCTAATTCAGTATCATTGATTATATGTGGTTAGCTTAGAAGTTATATTTTAGCAACAGAAATTCATCCCAGTTAGCTCATTACTAGTTATCTGCATTAATCCATTATCCTATCCATTTCCTACTTTAGCAAGCTCAGTACTAGTCTTCTGCATTAATCCGTTATCCTACCAATTTCCTTCTTTAACAAGCTCTGTTCTAGTCTTCTGCATTAATCCGTTATCCTACCCTTTTTCTACTTTAACAAGCTCAGTACTTGTTTTCTGCATTAATCTGTTATCCTAAACATTTCCTACTTAATCAAGTTCAGTACTAGTCTCCTGCATGAATCTGTTATCCAGCCCATTTCCTGAATTAACAAGCTCAAGACTCATCTTTTGCATTTATCCATTATCCTATCCTTCTGCTTTCACAAGCTCAGTACTAGTCTTCTGCATTAATTCATCATCCTACCCATGTTGTACTTTAACATGCTCAGTACTACCCCGGGATTCATGAAGCTTGTGCCAGGCGCAGGTGTAGCGTAGGCTGTATAATGCCAAATATGGCTGTTGAGCGATTCAGGTATGATTCAATCCCATGTGCACTACCGGCGTACGCCAGAACTGCGCAGCCCTCGGCTTAGGTATTCTAATCACCCCATGCGCAGTGCTGCACCATGCAAATGAAGTTATATAGCAATTCATGAAGTGGTGCAGGCATAGTGTAAGCCCACAGAAATGTAAACCAAAAAACACGGTTTACATTTTCCCAAACAGAACATTGGAGCTATGAAAGCGGCCCAGACTCATGTATTACAAAGTTAACATATGCCAATGGCTAAATACACAGCCAATGGCATAAGAAAAGATGCACAACACCTAACAAACAACATTTAAAGTCATATCCACAGTAACGTAAAGTACAACCACAGGGCATGTGTGCGCAAACTGGAACACAAAGAAAATATATACAAAAGTCATAAAATCGCAATGTAATACAAATCAGGATTTCACCATAATACGCAATGGTATGCATGGTACACCACAACCAAGCTGCAAGGGTTGCTAAGGGTCTGTGACAGTGTTCGGTGCAGTAACTATGAATTAGTAGTCAATGCCATGCAAATGAGGCAGGTAATACTGAATCGCAAACGTCCCACCGGATTAAGGATGTACCATACAGAGCAGCACTATAACACCAAGAAGTGGCTCAGAGGTATACATGACATCAGCAGAGGGGTGTGCCACCATAGCTGTAAGCACATTGGAGCAATGCAAATCTGGCCTGGCCATTGCTAAGCAAAGCTGCAGGACAGGGGTGGGGAGGTAGGTATAGAATTGTTTAGCTGAGACCACATATGGTGCCCGAAAGCACATGTGTATGGAGATGAAAAAGTGCCCGAAACCTGGTAAGAGGATGCATGCTCCATGAACAATAGCACAAACAGGAAGGTCAGGGGAAGAAAAGAAGGAAATGCTGCAGTAGGGTAATTGGAGTACAACTGAGAAATTAACACCTATTAACTCACAGCGGGCAATCGATGGCATCTGACAAGTCTGCTAGCAGAAACCTGCAAAACAGGATAGGGGAGGCATTGGATTGCAAAGAAAGGAGGGGAAGCATTGGCTTGCAAAGAAAGGAGAACTGTCATAGCAGAGCAAAGCAAACTTACAGTAGACCGGCAATAGAACACATTACGCAAGATAAGCCAGGTCTAGGAAAGTACAAAGGAAAGTAGGCTGCCGGATGCATGCCAGAAAAAGGTAGGTGAAATGTGAAGAAATGTAAAGGGAAGGGCAAGAGGTAATCGACGGCAGCCAAATGTAATTCAACACCAAAGGCACCACAATAGTAGTTCCTGTAGTAAAACACATAAGATACCCTGTAGCTACGATTGTACATACACACCCTATGACATCATCGGTGTTCACAGCACAATAGTATAAAGTGTGAAAGCACCCTACACACACCTGTGTATTCCCAAACACTGCACCATAGGTGTAAACACACGGGGAACTTTTAAAATGTATATGTTGGGAGCTGCCATAGCTGTGATTCATCACCACGTGTTAGAGACTGACGGTGTTGTGGAGGATGATGCTGACAACCACCGCAGGCCCCGGAGGAGGAGAAGAGTGTTCAGACCAAGAGTAACCTACCAGGGGCTACATGATCTGGAGATAGTAGAGTGTTACAGGGTGGACAGGGACATCTTACAGCAAATAGTTGAGCTGTGCCGGCCACACCGAGAACCAGAAACAACAGAGGGGAGCCCATCCCAGTGGACATGAAGGTATGTGTAAGCTTGTGAATACTAGCCACAGGTACCTTTCAAAGGCCAAATGGAGATATAATGGGGATCTCACAGGCATCAGCATCCAGGGTACTACACCAGTTCCTGTATGCCATGTTACCACATGCCAATGAGCATATATACTTCCCCCAAACTCAGGAGGAGTTGGCCAGCAATATGAGTCACTTCCACCATGTGGCACACTACCTGCAGGTACTGGGTGCGATAGACTGCACGCACATACATATCAAGTCACCACCCAGTGAGCATGGTAGGCACTACATAAACCACAAGGGATTCCACTCCATCAACTGCCAGGTCATGTGCAATGCCCAGGGCATTATCATGGATGTGTGTGCTGGTAGCCCTGGAAACTACCATGACTCCCATATCTGGCATGCCTCACAGCTGTATCAGGTATTTGTCAGGGGGGACATCCCACATGGCCACCTTGTGGGGGATGCTGGCTATGCACTGGAGCCGTGGATGATGACTCCGATCAGAAATGCACACACACACACCCATGCAAGAACGCCATAATGAGGCACATGCACAAACCAAAATCATCATAGAGCATGTGTTCGGGATGCTGAAATCACAGTTCCATTGCTTGGACACATTTGGTGGATCCTTGCAGTACTCTCCAGGCACATGTGCCCACATCTTCATAGTATGTGCCATGCTACATAATATGATCCTGCGGAAACAGCTGCAGCAGGGACAAAATGGTGAAGGCCCTCATAGCCCACCGCAATTGCCAAGGCCATCACAGGCACAGAGGGATTCAGACCACAAACACCCTGTGCCAGCCCCAGTAGGCAGATGGAGGTGTGCCCAATATGCCTATGCCTTGGCAAAGAGAGAACGTATAGCACATACTCTGACAGTGTAGGCTCCTATCGACTGACACACCTCTCCACCTGCACACACAGTAAAATGGATGGCACACACACACGGCCACCTGTAAATTGTAATGTATAGGTGGCCCACTGTGTGAATCCTACATAGGCAGCCCTCAAACATTGTACACACAACAGCTATTGGAACAAGGAATGTCAACACCTGAACAGTACATGCACTTATTAGCATATGTTGGTGCTGTGTGTATAGGTTCCTAGGTACATCGGTAGGTACACACCTGATTGTCAGAGGCCATACACCAAACGAGGCAAACAGTGTCTGCTGTTGCCACAACATCGAGTAACCAACTGTCGCTCAGTGGAGCAGAGGCAATCGTGGGATCACATGTGTGTAAGCACTGTTCTGCACACACTCTGCACGGATTCCCTGTTGCGTTAATGAGGGGCTCCACATAATGTAATCATGGATGTTGTGTCAAGGCATGGGGTGTACCCATGACAGGTATTCGTCACCCCAGCATGCTCCACCTACGGTCGTTTGAAGGTGTAGCATATTATCGTGTGTGGCTCACTGTGATATACATACCCAGTGCTGGAGCACATCCAGTAAACATCACATGGGCATACCATTAATTGGACTCATCCATATGTAAACTAACTGAGTTACCCATGTGAATGCAGTATGGAGTAACAAACAAAAAATGTGAGATGAATTTATTGAATATATTAATGGGACTACTGATTTTCTCAGATTTACATATAAAATTTCCGAAAATAACATTCAGTACCTAGATCTAGAAATATACAAGTCTAATAATTTTCTAGAAACTAAGGTATTTATTTGTGTATCTGATGAAGTCCAGTTTTACAGGACGAAAACGCGAATGTGACAAAAGCGTTCATGTGCTTGTTTGGTGACGACATACAACAATAAAATTTGGGTTTTCTCTCTATTCGCACTTTTGCTTTCTTTTTTTGTTTAGTATGGAGTAACAGCCGTAGTATACTCCACATACAAAACACCATAACACGTGTACAAATCCCAGATGGCCAAGTGGTAAATGCAGTGACCGTCGCGCATGTTCCCGGTCCCATGTCCTGCAACGGATGTAACGTAATCCCGAAGGCACGAATAATGCATGTCGGATGCAGGTCATCAGATCATGTTTAGCACACATTAGCTGGAATATGCGTTGCCCAGTGCTGGTAAGCGTCATTTAAATATGACTATACGGATATGCGTGAAACAGGACTAAGCTTTTCTGAATATCACTCAGATCACGGTCAATGATGTCCAGAACAGGTGAAACCAGCATTATTCACCCCTGTACTAATAGCACCTGCTCTGAAGGGTAAAACGACCACTGCCAGGAGCAGAACACGCAATCATGTATACAATCACCTAACACTATGGTAGCCAAGATGTACCTACGGCAGGTGTGTAATGTGACAAGTTCAGACACAAATGTGCGGAGTCCAGGAAACAGTATACACTGACAAGTACACAATGAAAGGTGTAGTTTGCCTGTCACTTTCCCTGTCAGATATATATATATATATATATATATATATATATATATATATATATATATATATATATATGTATACGCACATATATATAATACAGATAGAAAGGGTAATAGAGAGATATATGTTGATATATACAGATTCACCGATATCTGCAAATATATAGATAGGTCAACGACATTCATAAAACCTTGGTGGTACAAATAAATAGGATACCGCCAACTATGGAATGTGTCACATACCGACACGCGTAACCACGAGGCTGAAAGACCGAAAGAACACAGTACCAGAACACTAGAGCCGCGAGTAATATTATCACGATATGAAGGGACATTTAGTCACCGCTGCCGGTGTTGTGGTCCATGTAGGTACTGTGTTTAACTGTGTTTGTGATTGCCATAATCTGTGTATGTGTGTGTTGAGGGTGCCGTGTGCATTTCCGTGTGACTGTAATGTGTGTGTGTGTGTCTGCATCATGTGTTTGTTAGTGCCAACTCAGAGGTAGATCATTACAGTAGGTGTGGGTATAGCTAGCTGTAGGCATACGGTTACCATCTGTCCTACATTAGGAGGGACAGCCCCTCCCTGGGCAGTTCTGTTCTGACATAAAACATTACAAAGGGCAACTGTCCGAGATTGTAGGACATTATTATGTCCCATATATTATGTAATACTTGCATTAAATAGCTATGCCTGTATGTAAGAACCGTAAATGTTACATGCAATATAATAAGTAGCCAAAGTCCCACAACAATAAGTATGTATTGAGGATAAAAGTATGTGCTATCCTTTGTACTGACCATGGGTATGTGTCGGCCTGTAAACACCGATGTGTGTCCCACAAGTGTCCCACAATGGCCATTTGAAAAGGTGGCAACCCATGCCAAAGAGGTTCAGTTACCAACACAACTGCAATGACTGCAAATATCTGGGGCAGAAATATATATGGGACAGCTGTCATTTAGAAACATCCCTTTACATATCGCTGTAATTCCGGAGGTATGGAAGTATCAACCTCACCTGCATACTATATAGAAACCAATTAACAACGGCCCAATGTATAATCCCGTAACAAAAGTCTACTAACTGATAGCTCTTTAATTAGGGAAGGAGCCCACACACATATATGGAATATGTAGAAATGCAAGCCCCACAAACCTGTATATGCTACGTACACCGACCTACATCCCCCACACTAGAAACTATAGCAATACAGACTGTAATTACAGCACAAACATCCAGTCAGTCAATTACATCTGAAAAAGCGTTAACATACCTTGTGAGAGACACATTTAAAGGCACCATGTGAAATCGTAGCCATCGTATAATGGAACAAATGACGATGTTACAGGTTTTGTTTGCAATAGTCCCTAATCAGATGGTTGGGATGACAGGTACACTCACATGTAGATCCACATACTCTAGCCATCACACACAATCCACGGGGGGCATGAATCCAAACTATACGTGTCTCTACACATAGCAGTTGCAATTACACACAACAAAGCACAATACAGGCCGTCTCCCCAAAGGTAGGGCAAATGGGCAACGCCCAAGTCGAGAATTCAATTATACCCCACTGTTGCCGTGTAATTGGTGAATGGAGTGGCTGCACAGCTGATGTGCAAGTAATAAGTCAATCAGGAACACCAATTGGCGGCAGGAAACCACATGTTACAGGTATTGACGTATATAAGGATGACTTGTCAGACATTCAAACTATATGCTCATACCATAGAACTGTTTAAACAGTGTAAGAGAGATAGTTACAAAAGTCCGGAATGATAACAAGGTATGTAGAACACTTGGTATGTAAGTGTATGTATAGCCTGTTTTGTATTAATTATGTTAGTGTATGTATAGCCTGTTTTGTATTAATTAAAAGTGTCCACAATGCATAAAGTGGGAAAAGGTATTTATGTAGTGATGTCTTGCTGAGCATAGTAGCGCTTGTAGAAATTGTGTGTCCTGCAGTGGGCCACAAGGTAAACATCACAGACACCACAGGGGATGCTACATGAGGGCTTTAAACAGAACAATTCCATACCACCCACCGTCAGTGGTAGGGTATGTCCAACAAGTACGTCCCATAGCAGGAGATAGTATATGTTGATATACTGTCACAGTAGGCATGTGTATGAGCATATAATGACAATGACATGTCTAAGGTGGTCCCGCTGTGCAAGTATGCTTTGCATTATGGGATACTATGTAAAATATGTGTAATGTACAGTATTGTAGGTAGATATGTCCGATATGCTACACAGCATAACAGGCATATCATGCATACCAAAGGTATTGTCTATTAGCATGTACAATATACAATAACAGGATACATATGGCTTGTAGTCACGGGACACTGTAATAGCATGATAGCTAATCTAAATGAAAGGGCTGCTCAATTAACCATGTACAAAGGACATGTAATAGCTTCACAGGTTCATAGTGGGGTACTATGCAGTCTGGCAAGTCTATGTGTAAGCACAACTACAGTGTTCACACCAGTGGCACCTCTCTAGGGTAGTGTCCTGTCTGTGAACAGCAGAGCCATGTGTTACCTGCACCTCTGCACAGTACAGCCACTGCAGTGATCCCTGGCGTACATGTGTCTCCCATCCACCAAGTGAGGTATCACATGAACAGTGCTACTGAGTGTCCCTGCGTGATGTACATAGGAATCATGTTCCAAAGGATGGTGGGTGTCCAGTTTGGGAATGTAACCCTCAAGCACATCCCACTCATCGTTGTGTGTGTACACATATCCATGAGCATGTTGCTCACAGTGGCTTTTGCTTATGTCGCTTATGTGGAGTATATCCATTAATATTGTTGTGGACATGGGCCCTGTCTGTTCAGCAGAGGTCACCCCTGAGTATGTAGTATGCAAATGTGTATAGACGTGGTGTCCATAGTTCTGCCGCATACTTCAACTGTCGGAGCTCAATAAACATTATGGCATGTTAATGTTGTGGTATGTAAAGCCGTAGCTGTTGTGTAAGGTACACCCTGGAGTTCAGAGGTACAATGGGTGCCTATGTTCCAGCTACAAACCCAGTACAGATAAGCGTGGCCACATAGAAGGATATCCACGCCACAGTGGCAATATGGTTATCACAGGAGTGGGTGCGACATACGTGTGTACTACGATCACGTACAATGTGACATGTATGTAGGGGACTACCACCTATGTGTTAGTCAGTGGGTGAATGGTGTAATGCAAAGGGGATGTTCATGCACCTTGTGTCATGCAGCTTGAGGCCATGATATTGATATCAGGTATCCGTCACAGTGACACCCTTATGGAGGGAGTCAGTATCAGCTGGTGGATCAATCATGGTGCTTTGTATGCAGTTGTCTGTAAAGCTAGGCAGGGAAAGTCCCTCTGTGCTAGCCTGTACCTCAGGGAAGCATATACCGAACATGAGGGGCCCTATGACTGAGGACTGTGGTATGCCAACTGTAACTGAAATACAGTAGGTACTATGGTATGCTACCCTCATCGTGTGTGTCCTGTCGGTGAGCCACTTTGCATAACACCCTGAGACATATGGGTCGATGTGCAGGTGGATGTGTATGTTGTCAATACCAGAATGGAGAACAGTGCTGAAAGGCAATGAGAGGACAATGTAGGCTATGTGGACCCCCTTACCGTCATCAACTAGGAGCCCACCAGGTGTAGGAGACATGCTATGGCCCTAACAAGTCCAACCTGGGTGGCAGCAAAGGACCGGAGCCCACCAATGTCTCTGTGAATGACTTCCATGATGATGTGCCCTATAGCCTTGCAGAACAGTCCAGTCACGTGTGTAGGACAATAGTCCCCCTCATGCATTGTGGCACCACCTGTGTGGAGTGTGATAACTGTTGCTGTGTGCCATTCAGGGGCCACAATGTCTGATACAAGGCTATTACTGAATATGGTGGCCAAGTGGGGAGACATGTCGTTCAGAGGTTTGTGTAAATCACAGCCTGGGATGTTGGATGGTCACATGGGGCCAGTGGTCCAGGCCATATAGAGTGCAGGTTAGTACTGTGTAGGTGTGACTGCAGGGACACCGCAATGTTCCTGCATGGATTGTGGCCCTGTAGGGAGTGAGAGCATGTAATGTTAGCAGTGAACCCATCCGCCAGCATGTTGCCAACATCACCCGGTTCTGTAATGTTCCTGAGTAGCTGTTGTATGTCAGAGCAGATGTGGGTATTGCCATTGACTACTGACATACCTCCATAATGCCTTGTGGTACACCCTGGAATGTGTTGCAGTAATGTTTATGTAGCTAGTGTCGGAGTATGTGATGAGGGATCCTGTAGCCCTACTGAGGCTGACCAGTGAGCTACCCCACCCATGGGATTGTACTCCACTTTGCAATAGCCTCCACCTGTTGTTGTAAATTATGTCCATGGAACTGGACCCCCAGAGTGGCATCCATTATCTGGTGGGTACCATCATGGCTCTGTGTGGAATAGCATGATCCATGCAGTCGTGTAAGTGCTAATGAAGTGCACTGGGGTATGTTTCAGCATTTGTATGTGCATTGTCCATTTTCACAGGTGTCATGATGTTAACAACTGCTGTCATAAGATGTCTGTAGTAGGTGTTGTAGTACTCTTGTACTGTGTATGCCGTGAAGGGTGTGGTGCCAGGATGTGGATAACAAGGGTGATTAGTATATGTTCGGAATCCACCAATGAGGGGATAACCCCAGGTGTGGAACACCAGTCACATGTTAGTAGTGTCCATGTCAAGGATATTGTTGGTCTTGGAGGTGGTGTGTATGGGTTGATCCAGCCGAGTGGAGGTTATGAATCCCGGACAGTGTTGGCCATATGTGTCGGTACATGAGTGGCTATTGCAGTTAAGTGTGGGGTAGTGTCAGTCTCACATCACTAGTACCTGTCTGAGCCCTACTGTCCAGTACACCAAGAAATGATGTCTGGTAACCGTGGGGTATGTTGTTGAATCCGTAGCTTGTTACAATGTGTATAGCAGTTCTGGCCACAGTTAGTTGCACATGGAGCATCTCTGATGCATTGTGCTAAGTAACTAGCCATGATGTGTGTACAGCATAGTGGAATATGGGAACACCTCAGCTGTGGGTGTGCCAGTCCAGGTTACATGACTGAAAGGTATGGTCTGTGTATAACCTGTCATTGCAGGTGTGCTCTGCAGAGCCTAGAGGCAGGTCCCAGTCACTGCAGAGATATTGAAGTGGTCCATTATAAGGAGTGCCTTGCCTGTGTGCGTCAGAGATGAAGATGTCAAGCGTTGCGTCTTGCCTGTTCCCGTTCTGGTGGTGAATGTTATTGGAAACTGTGCAAGACAGGCAGTATAGAAGCAGCAAGAGCCTTACATGTTATCTGTACTCCCAGGGCTGACAGGTGCAGGTCATCTATGCCAAAGCATTGTGTTTTGTTGATCATGTCAGTCAAAGCGGACAGATACCAGATGCCTGTGGAATGACAGCAGAAGCATAGGCAACTGTTGAAGTGACACAGTCAGTCATTGTATAGTGGTATCAGGTCCGGATGAATGCATAGTGCTCCCCAGGGCTTGGCCCATACCTTCAGGGCTACAAGACTGGGAGCTATCGCATGTCCCTGCACACATAGTATGTGAAGTTGCATCTCAGGGCAGTCACACTAACAAGGAGAATGACAGTCAAATTGTACCTGGTGAGGTGTGGCACGGGTGCATAGGTTATGTTGCAGAACCAGTTACCCAACAGCAAGATGTAAGCGACTATCGCCTTGCGTAGCCTGCTGAGTGGAACATCAGTGTGACCGCCTACAGGGTCACCTATGATAGGTGTGTTGTGTATGTTATAACACCCTATTGGCTGTATGTGATGGGCACACATGAGTCTGTGGGCTATAAGTTATTGTTGTTGTGTTTGGTGATGGGGGCTGCCTTTGGTGCCTACACAGAGTATGGAGAGGTACTGCACAAGTTGTACTCATATGTGTGGCCTGTGGTGGTGGAGATCTAGTGAGACTATGTGATGGGTGGGGTGTGTTGCGAATATTACACATCCCAACATGATTGTCAGGTGCAGTCAGTTTTGGTGACAGCATTACCCCCAGCAGGGCTGCATATGTGCATCTCCCACAGGCTGTAGTGTCGTATGTTGGGAGGTGAGCATTGACTGTGTACATGAGACAATTGCTCTATTGCCACATGTACGACATATTCATCATATAGACAGGCAATAGCACTGGTACGTGACAGTCGGACATGCCTGTATATACAACCATGTCTCACAAGATATGTGAGTTACATGTGTACAAGAGCTGTTGTACTGTAAGCAAGCTGGAAATGTAAGGACAGACAGTGTACTTGTGAGAAATGGTGTGGAATGGGTGCTATATTAATCAGTAGCTCATGAAGTGCTCACAAGTTCTGAACAAGTGCTGAGCATGAACATACAATACAGATAGATGTTGGATAATATCAACCCACAAGTGGTGACGACAGTCATAATTGGTGGCACCGCACTATAACCCTGCTGAGTATGGTCTGCAAGTCCATGAACCATTATCAATGTAGTTGTTAGCAGTATAGATGTACATGACATTACAGATGTTTGACTACATATACCTTTGTATGTCACAGGAGTGTTCTACCAGTGGACTGTTGACAGAATCAACACTACAAAAGGTGCCAGAGTGACATTTGCATATCACACTAGTGCCAGCTACAGTAAAACAGGGTTAATGTGTTGTACTCCAACCTCATTGTAGCCCATACCACACAGACAAATATGAGGCATCTGTGTATGTAAGGATGTAAATGGCCATGACCTATGAGCAATAACTCAGTGTTGTGAACAACATACAGAATGGGCTTTGTGGGTGAGGTGTGTGACATATGTGCACATTCTGACGGATGATATCAGCATTGTCACCACTAGGTGAATATCCCTGTACCCATTAACTATCACCTAGGCTGCGGTCAACATTATGGACACTGTGTAAGGGATGGTGCTGTGCAGTTCACCTCCCTGAGTTGGTGACGTCTCCAAGCCACTTATGTAGTCATACGAGGTACCCATGTCATGATAGGGTGCCATTCATGAGAATGGAGATCATTGGACAGGCATACACAGCACTCGGGTGACCAATATTGGATCACATATCACCTTTAAGGGATATTGGCCATGCATGGATGGGCGATACCAGCCTTCACAATCCTCACCTCCACTATGCCGCATGCTGTCTACCTTGCATAAAGACATGTACTACACTATGATGTTGGACATGCTACATGTCCATATCCTGATCTGAAAGACATACATCATAGACAGCTACGTCCTACTACTAGGATCGCCACATGCTGGACAGATCCTTGTGCCATACATGTGACATACTCCCGCCATACCAATGCAACCCTGTCCATCAAAGCTGCACATGTCATCTCTGTCATACATGGTGTGATGGCTGCATGGTGGATGTAGTATCAACTGTCTGGATCAGTAATGTGGCACTGATGCACCTCACGGTGGCAACATGGCTGTCAGATACAGCTAGGAAACCTTGCCCGTACATGCTATAGTTGATAACCATCCCTGCGAATGACGTCCGACTAGCCATTGTTCCATGTCTATCACATGTGCAACACAGACGATCCGTGGCAGTATGCTGAACAGTTGTACAGTGCCATGTAGATGTATATGGCAAAACACATGCATGTAAAGGTTTCCATGCATATGTGTGCATTGTCACTGCTCAAGTCCATTAAGGCAGTGTATGTGTTGATATGTGACATATACACAGCATCAAGGTCAACAGCATTACCGTGGACAAATCCAGGCATGTGCTGATAGGTAAGAACACCAGTGCAGGCAAACAGACATGCCCACATCAAGACAGCATTCACATGGAGTATGAACAATGTAATGAGGTGACACACATATATGGTGATGATATCCAATGCATAACGGGTGTTACATGTCTGTGACACAAACATGTCAGTCATGTCAGTGTCATGATGATTTGCAAAGATAACTGTGCAGATGTACTAGATTTACTAGAAATGCATGTGCAGCAGTATCTCTGATACTGTGACCTGTCACCATCATTATGTCTTACAGATAATGCCTCGTACACGCCTGCCATCGTACAGCCGCCAGGAGGATGATGTCCTCATCCCATACCTCCATGAGAACTGCGAGGTGTTGTTCAGCCATGTGCCACAGCATGCCCAGCAGCGTGACGACCTCTGGCAGGATCTTCACAGGAGGGTGAATGATGTGGGTGGCCATAACCGCACCTACCAGCAGGTGCGCAGACACTGCACAGACCTGATACAACATGCAAAACAGCGTGCCACTGCAATCGCCAGGGAACAAGGTGGAACAGGTGGTGGGCCATCAACCGAGCCCCCACTCACACACACACCGAGGAGCTACTGGCCAGTCTGGCAACACCCTCAGAATAGCATCCACAAACACTAGTTGCCATCGTGGAGGTGGGTGTCTCCCAACCAATGAGCCTGGTGTTGCCTGGTAAGTCAGTACTGCACATATGGCTATTATATCCCATTTAGTTGCATGTGCCACTGTACATTATGTAATGTAACATCATATGCAAAGTATGTTACCCTGTGTATGCACACATGTGCATACTATATGCTATTGTACAGGCAAATGTGTTAACATGCACAGTGCACCCTGTGGCTGTCATACTGTCATGGATAATGTTCAAACTCCTGTGTCACCCCTATACAGGTACCTCTGGCGTGCCGCACAGACATCAGTCCGTTGCAGGTGAGACTGTTATCAGTATCAGGCATGTTAAAGCATAGATCTATTCGCCATGTGGCCAGTTAACACTTGTACACTTGATGTTCATTCCAGTCACGATATACAGGTCACATCACCCAGCATTCACACTGGCCACCCATGTGCAATATATACAAACAAAATGATACACCGACATGAAACCACAGTATTTGTCATTGCTACATGTGTGGACAGCTGTGTATACAATGGTGGAGGTGTTGTACAATGTAAGCATATGTACTATACATTGGAACAACACATGTGGTACGCAAACAGTACCACACAGTGAGCTGCGATATGGGCAGCCCACAGGAGTCACCATTGTGTTATATGCCCCTGCAATGGGTGCACACATTGTGATGTGCCATCTGACATGTCCCAGACACGTAGTGTTCTGGCTGCAATATTGTCACACTATCCCATAACCCATACCCCACATACCAAACATACAACCCATTGTCTGCATAGCCCTGTGGATGGTGACATATCTGACATCTATGGGTGTATGTCATATGGGACAACACAGACATGTGAGATAGATGGCCATCACACAAATTTGGCCAACACATGTGCACACATGGCCATGGGGGATGGCCAGAGACACATAGCCACACAGTAGATGTGATGTGTATACACCCTGTTGCACATTGTCCACACATGGTCCAATTATAGCCTTAGTTGACTGATTATACCGTTGATGTGGTACACTGGACATCCTAAAAGCCTGTGCACAGCTAGTGGAGGTGTCACTGAAGTCTACCATATAAGATGTGTTGAACATCACGACTGTCATAGCAAGGCAGTAGTCACCTGTACAGCTTCCACAGACATTGACACCACATCAGGCCACAGATACTGTACATTTCCCTTGCTGCTGTAGGACATCACCGTTAGCTGTGCACCTCGTGTGTGTGGTACATCAATGTCATGTGGGACATGGTGAATTGACAAGTCTGCTATGTGTGGACATGGTTGCCAGGCAGCTAAGACTCTGTAGTAGTCATGCAGGGGTGTCATTTGTAGGTCCTCCAGTGACCTGTCACATGACACAGCATGGTTTGGTGTGTATACACCTCAGCTTAGTGGGTCACAATCCACAGTTATGTCATGGGTATGCATGCAGTTATGGTTATGCAATGTGTACATATTATGCACTGTATAGCAATATAGACACCTCTTGGCGCCATGCAATGGCACAGTGTCTGTACTTCACACTGTATAGCAATGTAGATGGCTCACACTACCCTTCCATGCTTTTGCACATTTGCTAAGCATGCATTCTATCTGTAGGGCATACAGACAACACTGCAATGTGATGCCCATTACGACGCTGTACATGTGTCAGGACACCAGTGTGTCAGACATGTATGCATGCTAATGCACACGTCAGCAGATTACATGTCAAGGTCACGTCAGCCATGTGTACTGTTATCCTGTTCTGGTCCACATGGTGTATCACGGGGATGCATGCATACTACCATGATTGTGTGAACTGCATGGCTACTGATATGACATCTGCTTGCTGTAGTGTGCACCCCAGGGAGGTATGCTAACTAACACTATTAATATCTGAGCTGCATGCCATCTGCTGTATCACAGGCATGCTGCATGCCGTCTGTCAAATCACATGCATTGTGTGTGTGTGTGTCTGTGTGTGTGTCTGTGTGTCTATTGTAATTTAGAGTCTTTCTTTGCATTCAAAGGTGATGTAGTTGCGTTACCTTCCTGCGGTCCATCTGATGTTAGTGTCCCCACAGATACTAGCAGTGATGAAAATATGCATGAGGTACAGGCAGGGTTGTCAGGGGCTGAATCTGTGCCAGTGGTTGCCATCCCAGCTATGTCCCCCTCTTCCCCGCATACAGTTCTGCTGCCAACGCATGCCGCATCACCAGTGGCCATAGAGGAAGGACAGTTAGCGTCTGTTAGCGTGGAACAGGAACGTGTGATGGCTACAGAAGGTGTGTCTCCACACCATGGTGTCAGTGTAATGACTGCAGATGTGCCACACAGGCATGTGGCCGGTGCTGCTCATAGGAGGACCTCTGGCAGACATGCATCTGCAAGACAGAGTGCAGCAGCTAGTATCACCAGACACATGTTCCAGACTGTAATGGCGGCACAGGCATGTGCTGAATGGCAGAACAGAGACAGGCAGAGGCTGCAGAGGGCTGCTATCCATACCCTAAACGACAACATCCAGGCATTGGCAAATGCTCAACAGCAGATTGCTGATGTTCTGGACAGGCGATTGGGTGACATGGTCGGAATCCTTGACCATGGCATGGCAATCCACGAGTGTGAGCTGTCTGTGCTGGAACATCTGGTAGGAGTGAGGCGTAGGCCACATGGATGTAGGCCAGCTACACCACCTAGTGCAGGTCAACGTGAGTGTGCCACCTCACATGCCCACTCCCACAGTGCCAGTAGCAGTAGCAGTGCAGCTGGTGCTGCGCTGTCCACACCAGGACACAGCAGGCCATGTGGATGTGGCCCTGGATGTTTCCAGTGGGGACACGGTTCCAGTGGACATGTGTCATCGGACAGTAGCTAATCTGTACCTCCACCTGGTAGTGCCCGTGCAACCCCTGGCAGGCACAGGTCACGTGGCCGTGGCTGAACACAGTGAGCTGTACAACCTGGTCTGTACAATCTGGAGCTGTTAATAATACCCCTGTGTAGGCCTCACAAAAGGCAGAACTGTTTGCACACATACACGCACACAGCAAACACATCTGTAGGGCACCACAACACCCACATGCATACTGAACAGACATGTCCAATCATATCACCGGCCCTTACCCACACACATGATGTCATCCATTGGTGCAGCCTATGCCTCTGGCAAACATTATCACCCTGTGCATATGATGAGGCCTGTGCCGCATCCCTGTCATCCACACCATCGGTGCAGGGACATGCTCAAATGGTCTGATGCACAGGGTAAACAGAATAATGAGAGAAGTGTATATTGCATTAGTTGTGTAAGAATAATGAGAGAAGTGTATATTACATTAGTTGTGTACTGTTAACATGCACCAGACATACCATGTAGTACAGGTTTAGCATGCATTGTTATATGTTCACAGTATGTGTCTTGGTAACAACAGTAACAGCATGTTGGTAATGATGCCCTGGTTCCCTCCTTATGATCTACTTGCATGTGCCTACAGGTAGCAGTGTTTGCAGTCTCCCATGTGTAACTGTGGAGTACTCACAGGCACGTATGGCAATATCAGCATGCTATACGTAGCCTCAACCTGACTGTTGGAAAGGTTAACATACCACAGATGTCCCCACATATACTGATCCAGAAGCATGTGGGCAGTTTAATAGGCTACCGTGGCTAGAGACGTGACATCCATACAAGTCACATCACAGGTATGTTGACATGGTGCAGAGGTTGTATACAGCGGTCCGGCCGATGATAACGTTATAGAGGCCACCCGATAGCATGAGGCCTCACTGTGTAGCAGTAAAACCCTGTCACATTACAGGAACATGCCCACACTCACGGGGTAAACAACACTATAACGCACACCCCATAGTGTTGAGGTGAGGACCCCTGCCTATGTGGTCATCACCCTCACAGTACTGTGCACCCACACGACGTGACACAGAGAAAGAACATGTACAGGTAGCCAGTACAGCTGAGACTGATGGCATCAACAGGGTAGTAGACTGCATCACCATGAGGGGTTAGGGATCCTGTGTGTTCTGTATGGTAGCATACACCCTCACTCCATGCACTAGACAGCCATACATACATACACACACACACACACACACACACACACACACACACACTGTGGAGACCACAAATGTCATACACATACGGATAGCTGATGTGTGTGATACACACACCACCCCTGCCTACGTCATGCTTTCCACACTGCAGTATGTATAGATCTCTACAACAGTGTACAGGGGTGTGTAACAATTGGGATGTAATCCCCACCATATGTGGCATATATGGTCACACAAGCAAACACACATGGCAGGACTGTGAATGATACATCTGCTATATGATGATACGTCTGACAGACATGCAGCAGTACTGGCCACATTATGTGTACAAAGGCTACATCTGGCAATTGTGGCGCTATATGCACACGAGAGGATGTAAGTGTTACAGGTGTCAGGTGACATACAGTCAGTAACACCTGACCGCTGTGTAGGTTTTATGTCTTCACCGTCAAGTACCAGTAACATAGCGTACTGTTTGCACATGTAATGGTAGGATGGCGTGTGACATACCTGTGAGCCATCCCCGGCAAACATCCATCTGCACAGGTGGATCACCACTTTATGTACACACATCCATCCATACCTGATGTACATCCTACCATACTGTCAGTATGTCACCATATACAGGTGTCAATGATGGGGCTGCATTGCAACTGCATGGTGTAGTTAGGCACAGATGAGTTACATACATCAGCTACTGCACATGCATGGAGCTGCATGCACACTACAAATTGTATATGTGTGTTGGTCCTACATGCCTGTCATGTAGCCATGTTTGTATGCATTGCAATCGGTGGACGTGTGATGACATACATAACACATGGACTGTTGTATGATATGATGGGTGTAATGGGTAACTAGTACAGAGGGAATGTGTCCTCGGTCAACATTGCTACCTCATGTACTGTTAGCATTCAACAGCCATGGACCCACCTTCCATTTGTGTGCGTGTGATAGCTGTAGCCACTTGTCTGCACGGAGGACAGCAAATGCTATGCTATGCACATATGTGTTGTGTGTGTGGTCCATGCACATATCCACTGCGATTACATGTATGTCATATCCAAACATGTGTGTTCTTTGGTGTACAGCGACAGTCATCTGTCACAGCTGTGCAAGACCCAGGGCCCCTGGTATGTGTAGAGCCAAACTGTTTATTACAGTGGTATCTTTGCAATGCATAACACATGATGGAACCTTGTCGGTACATGTGTAGTCTGCACAGTTGCTGTAGACCTATGTACAGTCCACTGGTCATGAGTCACACAGTGTTGTGGTAATGCATGGCTGTATATTGCTGGTCCAATGACATGGTGATGTCTGAGGGCTACATTGTAGACTGCAGTGTGTACCTCTGTGATCTGCACCTGAGACATCTGTGATGGCTCCTGAGTGTGTACTGGTCAGTACATGTGAGTGGCATTCATGTATGTGGGGACAGTAACACCATACTGTGCCCTTCCATGTTTAGAATCTGTGTGCATGCAAGATGGCCCTTTGCAACTGCTAAGTGTGTGAGCATGCCCAGTACTCCGTTGTGTAGATGGACACACAGTACATTCCAAACTGTGTCCTTCTGTGTTTAGAATCCGTGTGCATGCAAGACGGCCCTTTGCAACTGCTAAGTGTGTGAGTATGCCCAGTACGCCATTGTGTAGATGGACACACAGTACATTCCAAACTGCACCCTTCCGTGTTTAGAATCCATGTGCATGCAAGACAGCCCTTTGCAACTGCTATGTGAGCATGCCCAGTACACCATTGTGTAGATGGACACACAGTACATTCCAAACTGCGCCCTTCTGTGTTTAGAATCCGTGTGCATGCAAGACGACTCTTTGCAACTGCTAAGTGTGTGAGCATGCCCAGTACGCCATTGTGTAGATGGACACACAGTACACTCCAAACGGACGTGTGATACTAAGTGTGTGGGCATGCCCAGTGACACCTTGTGTTGGTGATGTGCCTCTGTGTATGGGCATGGCCATTGACATCCTGTATAGCGATGGTGGTCATCCAGGCAAAAGATGCCCATTTTCAATGTCACGATGGATGCCTACATTGAACTGTTGACTGTCTTGAAGGGTGTACTGTCTGTGGTGTGTCCTATATTTATGTAGTGTTGTTGTAGTGCTCCATAAATATTTAGTTGCCCCAATCACACCACTGCCGTGTGTTTGTCTACGTCTACCTTGGGACAGTAATATGCTTTCAGACTGCTCATTCTCTATACATTCCCTATTGGCGTCTTTGCCTTTGCGGATGATGTCACCCACCTAGAAGTATGCCACTGGGAGTGCTGTGTTCAGTAATCTCGGTAGCACGTTCTGTAACTGCGTAATGCTGTAGTGTGATAAGGTAGTTAGGTGTATGTTCGACTCCCAGCCCTGCCAAGTGTGTGCCTGTGTGTGTGTGTGTGTGTGTGTGTGTGTGTGTGTGTGTGTGTGTGTGTGTGTGTGTGTGTGTGTGTGTGTGTGTGTGTGTGTGTGTGTGTTTATGTGTGTTTCCAGCTTCCTGGGGACAGAGTAATGCTTTTAGACAGCTCACACCACATACATTTCCAATCGGCGTCTTTGCCTTTGCGGATGATGTCACCCACCTAGAAGTATGCCTCTGGGAGTGCTAGGTTCAGTAATCTCGGTAGAGTATTCTGTAACTGCGCAATGCTGTAGTGTGATAAGGTAGTTAGGTGTATGTTCGACTCCCAGCCCTGCCAGGTGAGTGCCTGTGTGTGTGTGTGTGTGTGTGTGTGTGTGTGTGTGTGTGTGTGTGTGTTTCCAGCTGCCTGGGGACACAGTAATGCTTTTAGATGCCTCACAACACATACATTCCCTATCGGCGTCTTTGCCTTTGCGGATGATGTCACCCACCTAGAAGTATGCCTCTGGGAGTGCTGTGTTCAGTAATCTCGGTAGCACGTTCTGTAACTGCGTAATGCTGTAGTGTGATAATGTAGTTAGGTGTATGGTTGACTTTCAGCCCTGCCAGGTGTTTGCGTGTGTGTGTGTGTGTGTGTGTGTGTGTGTGTGTGTGTGTGTATATGTGTGTGTGTGTGTGTGTGTGTGTGTGTGTGTGTGTGTGTGTGTGTGTGTGTGTGTGTGTGTGTGTGTGTGTGTGTGTGTGTTTCCAGCTGCCTGGGGACAGAGTAATGCTTTTAGACGCCTCACACCACATACATTCCCTATTGACGTCTTTGCCTTTGCGGATGATGTCATCCGCCTAGAAGTATGCCTGTGGGAGTGCGGTGATGCTGGAACTCGGTAGCACATTCTGTTACTGCAGAATGCTATAGTGTGGTAGACTAGACAGGTAGATGCTCGATTCCAGGGCATGGTAGGTGTGTATCTGGCAGTTATACCGTATGTGTTGGTATCTGTGGGTGGCTAGCTGCAGGATGTGTCCATTTTGTTTTGTTGCTGACCTATTTAATGTCCACAGCCCGCATATTCTGCCAATACACTGGGTTGTCAACACATAAAGTCACCAATAGGTCTGGTGAGTAACTGTCAGCAGCCCTACTCTTACCCTTGCTACGGTCTGACCCATGTGATGCAACATAACACACGTGCCTTGATATTAACAACACTACATGATGCAGGTGGCACATGTAGTTTCCTTTCCATTCCTGTCTAATGCATTGCTGTCATGTGGTTCGCTGTTGTGATATCAATGCCATATCTACATATGTGTGTACATGTATATGTGTGTATGTATATATACATGTATATATATATATATATATATATATATATATATATATATATATATGTATATATATATATATATATATATATGTGTCCAAGTATATATGTCTACAAATAATATATGTGATATATGTAGATGTAGAGGTGGACATAGATGTGAACATATGTCTGGGGACATCAGCACTATTGACTATTTGTACCGGATGATCTGTACATAATAACCTGGGATCTGTGTATATCTGCCATGGCGTGGTGTTAATGCACATCGTCTGTGGTGTGCAGGGCCATGGGTTGTAGTCATGTAGACACTGGTTATTTTGTTGCTGAGCAGACCATGGAACATCGAATATGGTGATGGTAAGGCACCTGTTGCCAGTTGTGTGAGGATCTGAGTGACACTGAGCAGTGGTTAATATGTTGGAGGTTCGGTATGGGCCATATAACTATTCATTAGAAGACTATACTATGCAGATGCGGTTGACTATGGTGTATCACATTTATCACCAGGGTGTGCTGCTGGTCTCTGGAGTGTATGTGTGTAGTCAGCCAGGTGCAGATCTCGCATATAGTTGACAGCATGGGAGGGGGGTCAGGCATGCTGTACGTACATTGCAGAACTGTGCCTCGGGACTGCTCCTGCCTTAGCAAACCTAAGCTAGGGGTGTGTCTATACCTGCCTGGTGACGTTGGGAGGGATGACAGCAGTGGTGGGGTAGTCAGGGTGTCCAGGTTGCACAAACAGGTGTTGCTCAGCACAATTGACTGATGACATGGCCAGCCCACACATGAACAGTACATTAATGCGAGCAAGCAGCATACACACATGTTTCATCCACACTACACCACCGGTGTATACCTGCAGAGACATTTCACGACACAGTCCAACCAAATGACACAGGCTGCAGCAGGCAACATATACCAACATGTGCAGGAGGCTGGGGCAGTGCGGATGTGTATGCTGCCAAACAACCCTTACTGGGGTGACATAAGACTTTATAGACCGAGGGTGACTTACCAAGGTCTACATGGGCTGGGGATATTGGATCACTATGGGGTGGACAGAGACCTCCTACAGCAGCTTGTTGACCTGTGCCTAACACATCAGACAGGCCGAGGGGAACGCATCACAGTGGATACCATGGGATGTGTTGTCCTAGGTGTACTAGCCACAGGTACCTCACACAGCACAACTGGGGATATCATGGGTATCTCACAGGCATCTGCATCCAGAGTATTGCACCAGTTCACAGATGCCATGCCAACACATGCTAGTGAGCATGTACAGGTCCTCTCCACATGTGATTAGTGGACCAGCAATATGAAACTGTTCGACCACATGGATGAGTACCCTGGGGTACTGGGTGCTATAGCCTGTACACGTAGCACAACCCGGGGAGCAAGGAAGGGCTAACAGTCAGTGCAGTGGCATACCCTCCAACAGCTAGGCCCTATGTGATGGCCAGGGCATGAGACTGAATGTGTGTGCTGTCTGCCCTAGAAGCTGTGATGTGTCCGATATATGGCATCTGACACAGCTATAGCAGACCAATGCATATGTGGTTATCCCCTACAGCTTCCTAGTGGGGGATGCTAGATAAACACTGGTGTAGTGGCTTATTACACCCATCAGTGATGCACACACACCTGAACACTGACACCATACTGAGGCGGATGCACAGGCAAGACATATACATGTGCATGTGTTTGGGTTGCTCAGTTCACAGTTCTGGTATCCGGACACATCTGTTGGGGCTCTGCAGTAGTCACAAGCTACATGCATACATGTTGTTAAGTTATTTACTATGCTACACAATGTTATCCTGCAGTAACAGTTGCAGCAGGAACAGCATGGGGCAGGGCCACACAGCCCAATACCACTGCCAAGGCCTGTACAGGCACAGTGTGGCTTGGTGAAAGAACTACCTGGGTAGGGCACAGTTGGTGACAGCCCGTGCACAGTATGACCAGCCCTTGGCAAAGAGGCAACACAAGGCATATGCACTGACACAGTAGGTACCCACGGATTTCCCCTCTCTTACCCACACACAGTACAATGGATGCCAAACATGACAGTACCTGTGCTCGGCCATGTATGGGAGGTGCACTGTGTGCATCCGACATAGGCAGCACTCCAGCACCGTCCTCAAGTCTGTAACACAACCAGGGTATGTATATTGACCTAACAAGTGGCAGTTGTATTAGATTGTGTACTTACCCATTGCTCTGGTATGTATGTAAGCATACAAGTGACTGTGGTGGCCAAATGTTAGGGCAGCAGACAGTACACATCCATAGTGGCACCATGACCTCTATAGCACATACGGGGGTCACAATGGTAGCCTGTAGTACACAGGGTGTCCTACCCACTGCAGATTGTGGGCTGACCATCATGTGTGTCCGTACAGCCCACACACATTCCATGCAGCTGGACAGATGTGGACTAATACAGACAAATGATATACGATGGCCTGTGGATATGTCCAATGACTGACCCCAATCCCCTATGACACACACAGATGGCAGCAGGCCAGGCTGTTTGATGTAGGATATGTAATAGGACGTCCAACACCACTGTGCTGTTAATTAATGCTGGGAACTGACGTACCCTGGTATCCCTCCAACCAGCAATTTAGGTAGGTCCACAGACTGACATGGCGTACCCAGTAGACCAGCACAGTAGTGGCAGATGTGTAAAACTGTTGGCTGTGCCCCCGTCACACCTACACATGTGAGAGTCATGTGCACCACCCACGGTGCTGTGTAGGACTGTGGTTGCATGTCCCCCCACACTATACAGACATGTAGCAACTGTCAATGCCACATGACCATTAGCTACCCTGCAGACACAGCATGTCACCTGTCTGTGTAGAATGGAGGGGTCAGCAACACAGTACTAACTATCTGGACATGTGACACATGCAATACAGTTGACCATACTTTGCATGCTCACACACATGATGGTATTGTCAGTCTACAACATGCGTAACAGTCATACTGGGCATGCTCACACACTGAAACACATGACGGCCAGGTATGCACACACCAGTGGTCCGGACATATCTGCCAGTACATTGCTATACTGTTGGATGTCTGTGCTGTATGGTGTTTGCGGTCTATTGTCTGTACATATGCCACGGTCTATTGTTAATTCACATGAGCTATGTGCGCATGGTACTTCTACCATCACGTGTATAGGGCGGTTCTTTGTTTGCGGACAGGCTGACGCCTTTGGATACAAACCGGGTAAGGCACGGTCCAGCAGGTGGGAGCTGTTGTGCGTGGGTTTGCACAGTGTTAAGCACTGCTGACCTCTGGTCACAGCACCTTATACACATTTACACTCCACATTTCTTTGACAGGGCATTACTGGCATACTGGTAGACAAACACTCTTACAGCCGCTCACTCTCCGACATTTCCGCTTACATTTGTCACTCACGCTGGGTGTGTGCGATCCCTTGTGATGTGTATTACATCGGACTACATGACTACAGTATCGGGTATGTGTAATCATTTTGCGAAAGCAGCCATTCGACTGTACGGACTTGGCAGCCTGTCCAGTGACGTAATCATCTTATATGCATGTTCCTCATACGATCTGCTCCCATCTGCCTGATAATGTGAACCGATACTCTGCAATGCTGACATGTGACTTGAATTTGTTAACGCAGCTGTCTGCCGGGTCATGCTACCACATACCAACTGCACATTGACCACCTTTCAGATTGCACGACGGGAGACTGTAGGAGTGACACCTTTCCCACTTTGCATGGGACAGTCCCTCATCACACATCACATGTGACAATACCAGGACTCTCCACCAATCGGGGACACATTTCTGCAGAATCAGGGACAGGTCATGAAAAACAGGGGCACTTTTACAAAAGTAGTGCTATTAACTTTTTCACATTGACAAAATCAGAGCATATGACATAATATACATATTCTGACGTAACAGTTGTTTATAACTCTTACTTATTGTCATTAGTCAGTAAGTGTAATTCACCACCTTTCCTTCAACAGCCACTACATTTATGAGGGATTAAGAAGGACACAGTTAGACTTTCAGTCAAATTCAGGGATGTACCTGACATTCAGGGACAGTTGAGTGGTATGGACAATACTCTAGCCATTGCAACTGACCTGATTAGGGGACCTTCTCATGTTGTAGGTGTCTGTACTGGTTGCTTGTTACAGGTCTTGTATACCTAACACGTCAATATGTCATATGTAGTAGCATAAGTAACTATACTGCTGCTAGACTACACTTTGATTTGCTCCGATATGTATATTTCAGTGCTATGCATGGCTGTAAGTATGTTCTGGCCTGGTACATCTGACAGTTCTACAGAGCAGGTTCCACTTTGGCCGTTCAGACTGGTGGCGGACCTATAGACCCTATATGTAGAGCTATCACATGTGTCGAAGCAAGACATACCCACAGCATACCTCTCAACTGTCCCTGATCTTCAGGGCCATCCCTGATTTTGAATCAGATTTTAACTCTGTCCCTCTTAATCCCTCCTAAAACTAGTGACATTTGGAGGAAAGGTGGTGAATTACACTTAATGACTACTGACAATAATTAAGAGTTACAAACTTCTTTTACTTCAGAAAATGTGTATTAATTCATATGCTCTGATTCTGTCAATGTTTTCAGTTACTAGCTGCAATATTTTAAATGTGTCCATGATTGTCCTTGTGTTTTCTTGACTTGTCTGTGATTCTGTTGAAATTTGTCCCCAGTTGGTTGAGAGGTCTGACCCACAGCCAGTAGTACACGGACGACCTCCACGGTTTGCATACGTTAAGGTTATTCATGTAACATTATAATTGATAATACTGTTTCCTATTACATGTAGCTGTTACTGATACAACAAATTGATGTCTGACACCACTACACACACTATATAGCCTCCATTCCTGAACTCACAGGACCAGACCTCTCAACCAATTGGGGACAAATCTCAACAGAATCAGGGACAAGTCAGGAAAAATTCAGGGACAATCAGGGACACTTTTAAAATATTAGTGCTATTAACTTGAAACATTGACAGAATCAGAGCATGTGAATTAATACACATTTTCTGAAGTAAAAGACGTTTATAACTCCTAATTATTGTCATTATTCATTAAGTGTAATTCACCACCTTTCCTCCAAAATCACTAGTTTTAGGAGGGATTAAGAGAGACAGAGTTAAAATCTGAGTCAAAATCAGGGACGCCTATGAAAATCAGGGACAGTTGAGAGGTATGCACAGGTCATGTGCCATAGCTGTCATTTTGCAAGACACAACTGCCCAGACGGGTGTGTCACTCGCAGGCGTACGGGTGTTTAACCTCTTCTATTATGCTATCATCTACCTGAGGTGGTCAGCAACTTATGCACTTTCCATCAGTAGCAGAACTCACATACCAATGGGTGTGAATGAACACTGTATCAGGAACAATGCATAACACCCTGCGGGACACATTTAGATGATTGGTTCTATTAACCAGACACATTCACAGTCACAGAACATATGTATTAATTTACGTTTGTCGAGGTACATGCTGCTTATGACTCATACATGTTTTCATCTGTCATTACCTGTATTCCGCCACCTGTTCACCTAATATCAGTAGTTCTGGCAGTGTTTATTTGGACTTTGTTACATTCAGATACATAACTATGGATGTCCATGCTAATTGGGTACACGGCACTGTGTAGGTCTCTATGTATTCCCCGATGGTTTACAAACTATCCGGTAGATCTGCTCTTCAGGTTTGGGAGGTGTAGGCATATGCTATGCCCACATGAGAATATTAATGACTTCCACTGGGCGGGTCTACTACATCTCTGCCAACCAGCACCTGCACACTTAAGCCCATTAATGCATACCCATGGTCCACCTACCTGGCAACCCTCTACAGCAGTCGTGACAAATACTGCATGCGCAGCTGGGGTATGAGCACACCCCTACACATTGCCCACTCTCCCCATCTCGGGACACATGTCGTACGTTTTGTCAACCTATGTATTATCACACTTACACAATCTACTGTTCCATGTACACCTACATCCTGCTCGTATTAGTGTCGGCAGATTCTTTCATACCTGAATTTTTGGGGTCCCGCAAGGGACACCATTATCCATGTTTAAAGTGTAGACCTTGCAGAACTCTCCCACTGGTCCTTTCCTACTGGTGTTTTGGACGACGGCAGTGTATTGATCTGTATTGCCTGTCTGTATGTCTGTCTGGCCTAGCTGGGCGATGTGGGGGGTACAAAGTTTCTTTATTGGACCTCCCAGTCACAAATGCCCGGGCTGTAAATGTGTTGCCCCTAATTGCTGTGAAGTAACCTATTTATGTGAATGTGTATATCACTACCTGTTGTTTGTGTATATATATATATATATATATATATATATATATATATATATATATATATATACATATATATATATATATATATATATATATATATATCCGTAGTATATCCTTGTGTGTGTGTGTGTGTGTGTGTGTGTGTGTGTGTGTGTGTGTGTGTGTGTGTATGTATGTATATATATATATATATATATATATATATATATATATATATCCGTATTGTTTATGTAAATTATTATAGCTATGTGTATATATACGTTTTTATCTATATATACATCTGTGTGTCCGTTAACCTATACATTTCCCGGACATGGACACTTACACATGCGTATTGGTTTTATCCCTGCTTCAACAGCATATTATTGCCTTAGTCATTCTGACACCAACACTTCACTCCGGTGAACTTGTGCTCAGTATATTGCACATTATGCAGCGGACAGATGTTGCAAGTTTTTCATGTCTGGGGTGCCTCTGCTAACTGGGTTGTGACAGTGTCATTCCACCTATTCCTCGTATGCACAACCTATTATTCCTGCTACTGGGTTTGTTTCTGTACACATTCATATTATTACTGTTGATAGGATGTGTGTTTGTGTTACTGTGACTGTACGTTGACAAATTGTTGTCTTCATGTAGTTGTGTCTTTCTGCTTTTCCCGGTTTGGGGTTGTCACAGCAGAACTCTGTTCTGCTCATGGGTGGAGTATAGGTTTTACGTGCCGGGCTGCCAGACCTGACGCACAATGTCCGACAACGATACGCCCATTCATGCATGTCTCCACGCAAGTGACGCTCTATCTGGGAATCACAGCTATGTACTAGCTGACCTCCACGGGCCGCTCCATTGCACCCGGTGCAACATTACCCTATCACTCCTGTGTCCATACTCGCATATCCATGGTTTCTCCTGCACACCCGTGTTGAGTTTCCCCGCATAACAGACATTATACACCTGATATTGCAGCCATGACACACCTTTACACATTGCCCTCTCATGAGCGTTGGGGCCCTACACACATTTTGTACCGCCTCGTGTATTCACAGGCTCACCATCCATTCATATTTGCACATACGTGCCTTTCCTGGTGTTATGGATTACGAACGATTTGCGGGTTACAAGTGTAGGTGGTTGCAACATGTCCTACATTCTGTCTGTTTACAATGTTGACGTAGCACTTCAACGATGTTATGGCCACTGGTATAGCCCTGCCTCTGGTGTGGAGAGTGCTGCTCTACCCACACTTGTGCAGCTTTATGTGACATACGCTGCGAACACTTCATAATTCCTAACTTGCTCTGGATTCCCTTCACAACCCTTGTGTTTGCTTTCGTCTTTCAGCGTTCCTAACATATATATATATATATATATATATATATATATATATATATATATATATATATATATATATATATATAGATATGTAGCTATATTATTGCATATTTATGTTATGTCTGTGGATATTTCTCTATACACACATCTGTCTAACTATATATATATGAAAGTTACAGCTGTAGAAGACAACATACATTTGCTATGCTAATAGCTGCGTACACCAGCGCAGGCCCACTTGCATCTACTTATTCTGAGTTACATATGTTTACAGGCACGTCTTTAGGATTACATGTGCCTTATTCCTTATGACAGTACCACTTTGATGGAATCCAGTTAATGGACCCATGCGAACGCGGTCACCTTTACATGTATAAATGTTGGCTTTACAGCACAGAGGCATTCATTACACAATTAATATGTGCTATAGTCGTACTTGCCCCGGGAATGCCTTTACATTGGGCGGATGCTGTAACCACTACACTATTGGTGTTCTGACTCATTTATATGTATACACATGGTTCATAGCTACTCTGACATACACCTCACCGCTTCCCTTACACAGCAGGCATCCATTCTCCTGCTGGGAAAACCGCAGTACTACAATTTGGACATTCCCTGTTTCCTACTGCTCTGGACCTGTGCTGCAAGTCTACTCACTCCAAGGATATTCATAACTCCTACGCTTATAGTCCTCGCACATATGCGTGTTTGATTGTCAGGGTTTTCATGTGCTGGTCCGGGTTTAGGCTCGGCCGACTGGTGACTAGCACTGCCCTGGCTCTGTTCAAAGATCACATGTAGCACATGGACAGAGTTAGTCCAGAGTTTAACATTCCACCTGTGTTTACAGACGCAGGTGTTTGGGCACCTCTGACCACATTATTGGGTCGGTGCTACATAATTTAGAGCGGTGAGTGGTTCCACTACATAATGCACATTGTGGGGGGGTGGTTTCCCTTCCCATTTGACTATTTCATTAATTTATACATACAATGAATATTATTCTGGACATCTGTTATGAAATCACTACAGGTATGCAATAGTCTAGTCAACAGCTGGGACAGTTGGTTGGTGTACTTCTGTGTACGGACCTCTCTGATACTCGGGGACTCGTGTCTACAGTGACAGGGGTAAGGCTATGATAACTCAGGGACAATCACGGACGCTTCTACCATATTAGTACTATTAACTTGGAACATGTTGACGGATTCGTAATACTACTAAATGTCTGCAGTTAAATGCATCTAGTACTCTTCATTGTTGTAAGTAGTCATTCTCATTCAACACCTTTCCCCCAAAGGGCACTGGCTTTGTGAGTTTTTAAGGGTCTGGCCAGTTATTGTGCGAATGCTCTGACCATTGGTATCGTTGACATTGTCATATGTACAGGTTGTGCTGTATTCCGGTAACTAGGGTTGGCACCTTTTCACATGGCCAAGATGGGACATTTTCGGAACACACCAGGTTTTACAAGCCGACACATACCCACGATCAGTACAACGGATAGAACTTTACTTATTTGCCTACATAAAAGCCTGTTGTTGTTATTTGCTTATTCTGTTTCTTGTAACATTTAGGTATTGTAGACACTGCAATAATTATTTTCTGCTACTATTACATAACATATGGGACATAATTATGTCCTACAATCCCAGGACATTTGCCATTTGAAATGTCTTTTGTCAGGACACAACTCTCCAGCGATGGACTATCCCTCGCAAAGCGGGACAGATGACAACCCTGCAGGTTTAGAACAGTCATTTGTTTCCTAGCTGTAAGCCTTATACCTTTGGCATTTTTGTTGTTTGCCTGTTTCTTGTACGAATTACGTTTATTCTATCCTGACGTGACCACTTTAGGCAACTGTTACATGCAGTATGGTGCATAGTTATTCCCTACGGTCACAAGACATTTGGCATTGTACCATTGCTGGTCATGTCACACCTACACACACATTAATTGTCCCTCACACAGTGGATCAGGGGTATCCTGTTTACGTCAGTGCCTTCATCACCCTTATACCATGTGCCACTATGCGAATGTGTACAATATATTCTTTCGCTTATTCGTGTCGGGACACGTGCGTCACGGGCAGGTGTTTGATCCTGGGTAGTAGGTTATGCATGACCATTTAGGGCTGGACAGTGTCATGCACCTCTAATGCACATTCCAACTTGTGTCCAGATATCTACAGGACTGGACTTTGTGTCTTCCATTCTAATGTTTGCACAGGTTACGTATCCCATGAGGGATATCCAAAAATTGGACCGATCCACAACAAGAGAAATAACGAATATTTTTCTGGCATTACGAAAATGTGCTGGGGGTTTTACATGCAAGGGATACATAGTGTGCAGTCCTGCAACTGCCTAGGGTGACACTACCTACTACATATGCGTAGTGGTCACTATGTGTAGCTGTGGCTGCACCAAACCAGTAGGCCAAGTATGGCTGGATTTGGTGGACGTTCAGGTACGGGAGCGGGTTGTGTGATGTGGAGGGGATGCTGGGTAGTCCATTATGCATCCAGGTGTGTTGCATTTGTTCTGGCCAGTTCCATCAGGACCAATCTGTGGGTATGTGCCAGTGACATGTCTATACATTTGCATCACACATTTCAATATTCATATGTTTGTGGGATTGTATTCTAAGTATGGCTTGTCTGGTTGTATTGCAGCTGTTTATACATGTGTTTGGGTTTCTTTCAGCTTCACCCACTGCTCTCTCATACACCTCCGGTTCACCTATTCTGCATATGACACAGTATCGCCTTGGAGGATTGTACCATTACCCATCCCCCCACACACACAGATTCCTCACATCCCATACATCACTGCTTGTTGGCCCATGACACGGCCAGAGTAACACATTGAATACCCTACATGTGTCAGGTACCTGTGTGGTTGTGTGGACTACCCTGCCATGTTTACTTTCCACATGCTATACCTCACACACATAGGTACACGCCCATACTTAACTTTCATTACATGGTTGGTATACCCGGGTACTACCCGTTCAACTGTGACACATCCTGCCAAGTTCGGCTTGTACCGCTGATTTCCGGATTTTGGCAGCCTGTTCTACTCATTGGTAGGATGCCACCTTTTCCTATGTCCAAGATGGGATATATTCCGTACACATATCCGACTGTACTGGACAACACGTCCCCACAGTTGACGGTATGGATAATGCTGTTCCTTTCAGCCTACATGTTTCCTTATTGTTGTAGCTGTTTATATGCTCCTTCTGTTTCGTTTACATGCTTATTCTATTTCCTATCACATTTGGTATGTGAAATACGGACATACCTTTTGTATGTGACTATTACATGCCTTGTGGGATATGATTCGGACATACGGTCACTAGATATCTACATTTATCGTGTATTTTGTTATGGACACATCTGCCCAGCTGTGCACCCTCCCTCACATTATGGGTCAGCTGGTGACCCTCACCATTGGGCTGGATGTACCTACTGGTGGCTCGCTAACATATGATGCATTTCACTTCCATTTGGTATAGCTATCTAAACTGTATTGGACTATGGCTACACGGTCTTCCATGTCATTTGTTTGCGGGATAGGGACCTGTTATTCCCTACCGTGCATTTGTGTTTGCTTCTTCACTTTGTGTTCACAGGAACTTTCTTGCATGCTTTGCATACATTTCAGTATCCACGGACACTGACAGATGTGATTACTATCTTGCAACTTGTTATATGCAAGCATTTTAGGTTACACGTCGACAGCTGACATTTCCACAACTCCATGCGGCACTTCGACACGCCCTATGCACTCGCACTCCTTTCCTGTGCACATGGCTGTGGCGGCAGCGCTTCTTCATTAATATGCATTTGGCACTACTGTGCCATCTTCATGCTGCACTGTCGGCGTAAGCCTACCGCCGTCCTTGCGCCGAGCTTCATGAATCCCGGGGCTAGTCTTCTGCATTAATCTGTTATCCTACCCATTTCCTACTTTAATATACTTGTAGCTCGCAATATCTTACCCCATACTACTCACCCAGCTTAAGTAAATGGTTTTCCATTCTACTGCAAAGAAAAGCTACATCCTGCTTCCCTTTGTAACTACTAAAGCCAATGAAATAAGGTATGCAAACACAGAACTTATGCTTCCTGAATTCAATCTACAGTTGGGATATTTTTCTGATACATCATAATATTTGAATGTTTGTTTCATTTTCACTGTACATATTTAATATTTCTTCAGTTGCAAGGATTATACTTTCTCTAGATTTAATCAACTTTTTTTACAGTATTTGTTGAATATTTCTTAGGTTCATAGGTGTGTACTAGGCTAAGGACCACTGTGGCCTTTATTAGCCTAACCATGCATATCAAATCTCTGACAAGTTTTGGTACCCTTCGTATGTGCCAGCAGGGGCCTGGAGGTTCACAGGTGTGTACTAGACTAATGGCTCTGGAGCCTTTACAAGCCTAGCCCATATTATTACACTGGCATTATGCCTCCTGACCTTAGTTCCCAGTGCTTCTGTCGAGCAGAGCCACTGGAGTGATCCCTGGGGTGAATTTTCTATTTCCCATCCACTCATTAAGATTTCTCTTAAAGAAGGCCAGTGATGTGCTCTGTTTGACATGTATGGGAAGTCTATTCCATAGCATGGGTAGTCTCTGTGTTATGAACCTGTCCCTCCAGCATGTCCTGTTGATTGTGGTAATGAGGTTGAGGTTTTTGGACCATATGGTGTGGAGGGATTGGGATTTCTTTAAATGTAGCATTTCTAACAGAGCTGGGTCAGACATGGCTTTGTAAGTCAAGCAGAGATCGCCTCTAATTAGGCGATGTGAGATAGAGAATAGTTGGAGTTTTTTGAGTCTGTCCATTTAGGACAGGTGTTTAAGGCCTAGGATCCTCTTTGTGAGGTACTATTGCGGCCTCTCCAGTTGCTGCAGGTGTCTGGGGAGGTGCATGCCAAATGGGGCATTGTACTCAATGACTGGCCTAATGAGGGAAGAGTAGAGGGAGACAATGACCTTTTTCTTCCTGGATGCAAAACCCTTAGTAATGAGATGTGCCACATAGAAGGACCTTCTGACCACAGTGGCAATGTGGTGGTCAAAAGAGAGGTTGCTGTCAACCTTTGTTCCCAGATCTCTTATAACTCCTTCTGTGTTCAGTGGACTACCATCGATGTGGTAATTCATAGGAACAGGGTTTTTTTCAAAGGGGATGATGACAGTTTTTTGGCATTGAACTTAAGGCCATGGTAATGACACCAGTTGTTGGTCACAGTGAGGCCTTTCTGCAGGATGTCAACATCACTTGGAGAGTTAATAATAGCTCCCAACTTGCACTTGTCTGTGAACTTTGTCAGTCAGAGACCCTTTGTGTTGGCCTGGACTTCAGAGAAGTAGATACCAAACATGAGAGGACCCAGGACCGAACCCTGTGGTGGAACTCTACTCATGACTGGTCGGCAGTCTGACCTGGAGTCAGTTACTTTCACACTGCAGGTGAAACATTTAAAACCAGAGGTCTGGAAGATGAACCATCTACAAGTTGCCTTTGTCCATCTGAGACACAGGCACCAAACCATAGATGAATTTCTTGTTCCCCATCCAGTTGTCCAAGTAGCACTTGAACTGGTTTAAGGAAGAACTCTGCTTCACATGAATGGTGATACAGTAAACTCTCATTTGCCCAGCACCCATGAGGATTGGTAGATGCCGGATAACTGTAGTTTCTGGTTGCTTGAGAGTTACTATTAAAAATAGGCCTGACTAATACTGTACCCTATACTATTTGTTTGGTTTGACTTGTTCTCAGGTTGGGGAGAGAGGAAATTTATTCCTATTTTCCTTTTTAAAACTCTAAAACTCTAAAAACATAAGGTATGTTTCTGCAGGGGGGGGGGGGACAAAAAGTGCAACACATGAAAATTGTACTGTATTTTTTTGATATATTTTTTTCTGGTTGCTTGAGTTCTAGTTAACTGAGAGTTTACTGTACTATTCCAGAGAAGGGGTAGTCTTTGAGATGTGCACCTGTCTCTCGAGTAGGTCATATTTATATCACAGGCAAGGTTTAAGTCTTTAGAATGAGTAACTCTGGTGCTGTTTGTTTCACGAATATACAGGAGGCCTGCCACAATTGGGTTTAACAATGCCTTGTATGCCCAGCATAGATCTCCCCTCAATACCCTGTAGGAAACAGAATACAGAAATAGAGCTTTGAGGCAGTCTGCATAAGGTCCCTGACTACTGGGTCGACTCTTAGATATGTGCTGTCTATATGAGAGTTATTATGGGTGGCTGACTTCCAAATTATACTATTATGCATTTCTTGGCATTTGTTTAAGTCCATGGCTCTGACACCAGTTATTTGTCTGTGTCAGCCCTTCCTGGAGAACAATACTTTTAGAGAGGAATTCTTTAGCTGCTCCTAATATGCAGTCAATTGACAATTTGGTCATCTAGAGTCATAGGATCATAGGAAGTTACTAGGCTATTGGCCCCGAGGCCCTTATAAGCCTAGCCAAAAGTTTAGCCCATGCTTAGACAAATCAGCACCCGATTCCCCATCCAGCAGGGACACGGGTAGAATCCCAGGGATGTATTTTCTATTTCCCATCCAGTTACTCAAATTGTGCTTAAAAAAGGGGTAAAGAGGTACTCTGCTTAATGTGGAGAGGGAGTTTATTCCATAGATGGGGGAGTCTCTGAGACACAAATGTGTCCCACCAGTGAGTCCTATTGATGTCACAGACCAGGTTGAGGTCGCGTGTGAGGGTTACTCGAGTGGAGCTTGACTTGAGGATATGCAGTAGTCCCATCAAGGCGGGGTCCGAGATTGCCTTGTATGCCAGACAGAGGTCACCTCTGAGGAGTCTGTATGAAACAGAGTAGAGGGATAGGGCTTTTAGCCTATCTGTGTATGGTAGATTTTTGAGGCCCTGGATTCTTCTGGTGAGGAACCTCTGTGGTATCTCCAGCTGCTGCATGTGCTTTGCGAGGCACATGCCGAATGGGGCATTGTACTCAATAATGGGCCTTATAAGGGAAGAATACAGGGATGTTATGACCTCCTTGTCCCTGGATGAGATACCATTACTTATGAGGTGGGCCATGTAGAAAGCTTTCTGTACACTGAAAGCAACATGGTGGTCAAATGTCAGACTGCTATCAATCTGGGTGCCCAAATCCTTAACAACTGACTGCGGGCTTAGAACATTGTTATTAATGTGATAATTTGTGGGGACATCTCTCTCCCCAAAGTGGATGATGATGCATTTTTTTGTATTCAGCTTAAAGCCATGTTTCTGGTACCAGTCATTTCTTTGGGTGAGACCCTCTTGGAGAATGTCCACGTCACTAGGGGAATTGATAACAGCTCCCAACTTGCAGTCATCTGCAAACTTGGTCAGCCATAGCCCACTGTTTTTTGGCCTATACCTCAAAAAAGTATATCCCAAATAACAGAGGCCTCAAGACCAAACCCTGGGGTATGCCACTCGATACGGGCCTATTGCTTGAGGTGGCTTCCCCTATTTTGACTAGATGGGTTCTGTCAGTGAGCCAATTGGCTACCCATTTGGTAACATATGGATTAATAGACAGATAAAAAGAAACTGGGTGCACACCACAGTAGAACACAAACGCTTTAATGAAACAAGAATGTTAAAGCAATGGTAAGCGCTTTCACTACCATCAAGGTAGCTTCATCCGACCTAATTAAAACAGTCTTCCCTCCACTATTTAAATGCAAACCATCTAATCAGGAACCAAGAAACAAATCATCTATTGCTTAAAGTTACAATACATCCTATTAAAACATTATTTCTTAGCACACACATAAATAGAATAAATATATACATCTCAAAAGATACACGTTTTTCAATCAAAAATATAAAATAAAATAAATAAATACATGTAATAAAATGCAATAATACAGCAATGTTTTAGGGGGGAGATTTCAAGTGGGGTTTCAGGGATACATGCTCACTGATGCCTGGAAAGTTATCTGCATCTAACTGTATAATCCACTGTTGCTCCCTTTCTTCTGTGAAATTCTTGATATAATCCCCTCTAATATTCATAGCTAGAATCTCTAAAACTAAAAATCTAAAACTTTGCTCATCATCCTTGTCTATTACATGTTGCCCCAATGCACTCTTAGCCCTGTTGTTCCTCAAATCCCCTATGTGTTCTAAGATACGTTCTTTCAGGCGCCTATTCATCTTCCCTATATACTATACAAAACACACTGAGCAATAAGAAAAATAAATCGCATCTTTTGTATTACAATCAGCATACAAAGATGTCTGTATAAGAAACCCTTTCTGTGGATGTTCAAAATGATTGCCTGTGTGCATAAACTTACAGGGTTTGCAATGTCTACATGAAAAGGTCCCCTCACTGTGTGACGGTGGTGTGAATTCTTTGCTGGCACTCTTATAGCATAACTGTCTCTTTAGTGACTTACTGTTTCTAAAACTGAAATCAGGGTAATTTCCAATCAACCTTCTTAACTTACTTAATATACCCCAGTTCTTCTTAACAATGTCACATATCTTATTAATATTACTGCTATATGTCAGGGTTAATCTAGTCACACTATTTCTATGAGACATCTCTCTATCAATGAGAGTATTTTCACATCTATCTGAAAAAAAGGGGCAACCTCTCGTCCGTCATTCTTCAAGGGCTTCAGCAATCAAGAAATCTACCTCATTAAATAAATAAAAATACTCTCATTTCATACTTCTAAATAGCATGAAACATGACCTATCATGCCCTCTGGAATTGCTATTTAACTGTAGCCTCCAAACAGACCTCACACTTCATGAATGGAGAACAGCAACAGTAATCCTTCTGCACAAAGGTGGGATATCTACAGACCCTGGAAACTACAGACCCATAAGTCTGACTAGTCTTATATGCAAAGATATGGAAAGAATTATCATGGAAATGATCAATAATGATATAGTAAACTTCCAGATACTGGGCCCAACACAGTTTGATTTCATCAAGGGCAGGTCTTGCCTACTGAACTTCGTAGACTACTTTGAGAAGGTGAGATGTGGACTTCCATTGGTATAAATTCGACTATGAAAGGCTGTTTATTAGCATTGACCAATATATAGCCAAACTGAGGAATGGTAAGCTCAAAAAGCTTAACAGGGACAGACACGCCTACGAGACAGGTTCAGCGTATCCGAAACCGGCACCATCGCAAGCGGGAACACTGATTGGCCAGATGGATGTAAGAGGAGGGTCTACAGAGAATCCAACTAGTTCAGGAAGTGAGACCCACAGAAAAGGATGACTGGAGAACAGCACGCCTCAACAGAGCCATTTGGGTTACAAAACGGGGAATAAGGGTACAAACAGAGGCCAACAAAACACAGAACTGTCTAATTCCAACAATGACCAACTGAATATGGTTAATTCTACATTGGAAGAGGCCCCAAATTTTTGGCAACCAGCTTCAACCTACAATTTAAGGCAAAGGACTACCAGCACCTATTACAACAGGAGGAACGACTGGAATCATTAAACAACCTTGCAGTAAGTGATTCTAGTAACTGTGAGATTATTTACAACACAGAAAAGGACTTTAAAGTGTTTAACATTTCTGGGATAACTATAGATTTAATGTTGGTAGATTTACTGCTAAAGGACACACTTTTGTACCAACTTGTAGAGCGGATTTGCCTAATACTCTAATTGACTTAAAACTGTAAGGAAATTAAATGTAGCAGTATTGTTGGGTCAAAACAAATTGCTAACACTTATAACCCCCCCATTACACCCCACACTTGCATTGTATGAACAGATATGTGAGCTGGACATTATCAATTGTCTTAATAATAGTAAAGGAGTGCACGGTGAATCAAGTAATATTACTAAAATGGAAAAAGAAACATTGGTTTTACTTAGACAAGCCCTTGTCAGGATAATGCAACCTAACAAAGTGGGTGGGCTAGTAATTATGGATCATGCAGAGTGCATCATTAAAATGTCCAGGATTTTGTAAAGTAGTGTATACACTGAGGTTTCAAGAAATGAATTAAATGCAGCATATAGGATGATACAAGCAATTTTGAATGACATGTTTATTGAGGAGAAAATAGATTTGGATCAGTACAACTATGAATATGCCAGCAACCAGAATCCCAGTACTTTTTAGAATTCCGAAAATACACAAAAGTCTTACTGACCCACCCATGAGGCCCCTAGTAGATGCCAGGAATAGCATCACATACTCCTGTGCCAAATGTGTAGATCACATATTAAAGAAGTACGTTAAGAAAGAGGGGCAAATATGTATGGATTCCTGGAGTTGTTTAGCTAACACTCACAAACTGGAATTCAACAAGGATTTGAATTTCCTGACAGTCAATGTCAAGGGCTTGTATTCACCAGTCCCACACCAAGAAGGTGTAGAATGGGTCAGCTTTATGTTAGGCAAGAAAGGGGCACCAGTAGTTGAAATTACACTCATTAAGGAAATTCTAGGCATCATTTTATCATACAACTTTATCATGTTTAATGACAAATTCTACCTCCAGAAAATAGGTGTAGCAATGGGCTCACCTTGTGGGGCCAGTCTAGCAAACCTCGTGATGGCGTACTGGGAGGAGGAGTATGTCAAGAAACCAGTGCAACCCCCCCCCCCTCAGATCCACTTCTACACCCACTTTTTGGATGACATTTTTATGCTAATAGAGGGAGATGAAACTCAAGCTGATGAGTTAGTTACGTACTTCAACAACACTACACAATTTTTATCTTTTACCTTCAGTTTTGGGAAAGACAACATTGCATACCTGGATGTCAATTTGAGCAAGGACTACACAAATAGCTGCTATTCAGCAACCATCTATAGAAAAGAAACATACACGAATACATTCTTACATTTCAGTAGTTGTCATCCCCTTCACCAAAAAAGATCTGTGGTGAACGGGCAACTAGTAAGGGCAATAAGGATGGTAACAAAAGATGAAGACTTTACCATCGAATGTAAAAAACTCAAGGGAATGTTTTCCAGAAGGGGCTACCCCAGTTATCTATTAAATCAATTACTGATAGAAGTCCAGTGAAAGATATCAAGCGGCTTTTATAAACCAATATTGAACAGAAAAAATATTTTAGAAAACACGGCAATGGAACTGTATACTGATGTAGGTATGAATAATTTTGGACAGGGTACGAGATTATGAAGATTATTAGTAAGAACTAGGACATAATAAGGAATGACCCAATTACTAGGTCAAGAATAGAAGCCCCACCTAGACTAGTTTTTAAATGGGGTCCTAATTTGAAAAATATCCTGTAATCCAATAATGGAACCTATAATTATGAAGCAAGGAATGGTATGTCCAGATGTAATATATATAAAATATATACAGGATCATCTTTTACCATTTGGGATAGGGAATACAAAACAAAATATAAACTAAACTGTCAGTTAAAAGCTATAATCTATGTAGCTTTATGTCAACAATGTTCAGCATTCTACATAGGAAAGACTGACAGGAAATTCAGAGAAAGGGTCTACAAACACCTCTACCACATTAAGAAGGGGAGCTAAGAGAATGTACTGAGTAGACACAAACAAGAACACATGGACCATACATTTAATTTCAAGGGAATAGAAAGTGTGAGCCCCGATGGGAGAGGGGGCCCAGAATCTTTACATTTAGAAAAGTTAGAATTACTGTGGCAACTCAGGACTACAGCCTGTGCTACCCTGAGTTAAATGAGGTTTACTCTATTTCTTGTATATTAAAACTAAAACAAAACTTCAGCAATAACTAATGTGAGCAAACACAAGAAGAAATTTTACTTGTGTATGCTAGTTGACACATTAGTGGATATATTACAGGGCATTACATAGGTACTAAAAACAAAATTGTAGCCATTTCAGAAACCTGGCTAAAACCCCATATATCCAACTCTGAAATCCTCCCTCCTGGATTCCATGTCCTCAGACATGACTGCTTAAATAGAAAAGGGAGTGGGGTAGCCTTAATCCACTCTTACCTACTATCCATCACTTCATACTCCAATCCTGTCACTCCATTCAATAATGCAGAGCTAGTAATAGGCCTACTAAAAATGAATAACCATAAAAGCATTTGTATCATTGCCCTCTACATCCCTCTGGTAATAATACCACAACACTTGAAGAAATTCTCCTATGGATCTCAAGCAATATTAAGCTAGAGACCTTCATACTTGGCGATGTAAACATTGATTGGAATAAAATCAACAACTCTAATCCCACCATATCCATCAATCTATTTAACTTTACTCAACTAACTAACTAACTCCATTACTAGACCCAACAAGACAAACCCTCTCAGGATCCTAGTATCCCATCCTAATAAAGTCTTAAACTCGTGCATCATACCTGACAATATAGGGGACCACCTGCCAGCTTTCATCCACCGAGCAACCCACTCCTCTCCTCACCTACACCAATATATTCACACATATAACCTTACAAACTTCAACCCCACAGCTTTCTCTAACAACCCAAAACAAACAAACTGGAAATGCACTTTCTAATTTAGTTAGTACATTCTTCACTGTGATAGGCTCTCTTTTAATTTAAATTTGGCTGTTCAGTAGTATGATTTAAGTCTGAAGAAGCGATCTGTTTGGACCGTGAAAGCTCTAACTTCTCATTAAATTTTGTATGTTTTCTTCCTTCAGTCATGGTTTGTTTGTTATTTTGTTGTTATTTTTCACTTTGAGGTGAATACCGAACGTTTTACCCAGTATCTGTGCCTTTTTTATTACATTTACTTTGTGTGGATTATAGTGCTGGGACATGGCTGAAGGATATGGAGCAGAGCTTGACTCTAGTCAAGGAAGGAATGAAATGCTGCAGCACCGCCCGAGCCATTTTAGTCGACTGTTATTTATTGAGAATAATCCCTTGATGGAGAATCCAGTATTTCCAGATACTAGTATGGCTGCAATAGACCAGGAAACACACTCTAAATTCTGGGAAATATTTAGAATTTTTGAAAACAAACTATACAAATTTAAGAGACTTCAGTGGCAAAGATTCCATTTAGAAGCATTACTCAAATGCAAGATAGCCCCAAGGGGACTAAGGGTGTTTACTGTGCCCACCTATGGAGATATGTATCCCGATCTTCTGCAGAAATGGCAGCAACTGAATCTGCAACTTAGCTATGATTATATGCATCTACTGATAGAATATTTTCTCCCACAAGGGAGAGAAATCAGTAGTGAACTAGACATGCTACAGAATGAGTTGTGCTCTAACTTTTCGACCGACGTTACAGGAAGCAAGCTTGATGATCTGCATAATAGTGTTTTGAACCATGAAAAAAGGCTGCAGAACACCAAGCTTGAAACAACTACAAAGAGACCTGAATGATTTCTAGTGCAGAGAAGTCTTTTCTTGGCCCAGGCAGTCTAATTTGGTATCCATGCAATGTCAAGAAGCCCCTTCCAATTTAGATGAAGTGAACTCCCAAGCAGTGACGCCCCTTATGCCTAACCAAGAGATGCAAATTTCTACACATGTGATTCAAGAGACAGGAAATTCAATAACCCCCCACTGTATCCCAGAAGTCAAAGGAAAGTAGAAGACCTTTGGGAGACAGTTCAGTAGTTAATAATGCCAAAAACAGTTCAGGTAATGAAGCAGTTTCTTTTCCATTAGTTCCCCAACAAACTGCAGAGACTTCAATTCTACCTTTTGTACTGAAAAATGCATTACCAATCAGAGAGAGATCGAAGACCAGAGGGAGGAGAGGGAGAACTCGTCAAACACAAGAAGGAGATATACGCCAGAACCGAATGATAACTCGCAGAAAGAATCAAAAAACCTGGTAATTAATCTTTCTTCTTTTCAATTAACAGAAGCACAGTCTTCACTGTTGAATAAAGGACTTTTCTTCATTCCTGCGCAGAAGACAGTAATGGTAGATTTGTTGACAGAACTAAAACTTTTTGGCAGGAACTTAACCTTAAAAACCATGTTTAAGGACAATGAAACTGGGAATGATTACTGTTTTAAAAGACCCGGCACATTTGTACCTAAGATGCATGGTAGAGGCATATGTTACTGTATGTGAGAAGCAAATTAGGGAAGCTTTTTTAGATAACAGACCAGCAATGTTTTATAATTTAAATAGAGATGAATGTAAAGCTCTCACACAACTAAAAGCAATGCAGTCCATCGAGATTAGACCAGCTGATAAATGCGGAGGGCTTGTCATTATGGACAAAATGTTTTATGTGCAGCAGATGCCTGAAGTTCTCAATGACAGAAAAACATAACTACAAATCTCTAAAACTATGGTTAGAGGTGTTATTGATAAAATGTATGTCCTAATTTTTGATTTATTAGTGTCCTGTCAAATTACAAAGGAACTTTTTAAATATTTTTCTGTTGACAATCCGGTAGTTCCTATTATTTATAGACTACCAAAAGTACACAAAGATCTGGCGTACCCCCCCCCCCCCCAATGAGACCTATTGTCTCAGGTAGAGGCTGGGCAACTGAGGCTATATCTATTTTTGTAGAGAAGAGCTTGCACCTCGTTTTGGAAACTTGTGGTACTATATTAAGAGACACTAAGACATTTCTTGTCTTACTTTATGCTAAAATGAAAGAGCTTAATACTGACTTTCTTTTTGTTACGATGGACATAGTATCTCTCTTTACAGTAATACCTAATGAATGGGGCATTGAGAATGTACGTGAATTGCTATGTACTCAAAACTCAAAAACTATGCTAAAACTAACCTGATATGTAACCTACTTGAGATTATCTTGGAGAACAATATATTCATGTTTAATGAGATGCTTTATTTGCAAAAGGTTGGCGTGGCTATGAGCACGGCTTGTGCCAATAGCTGTGCCATCCTAGCATTGGTACAATGCAATGGGAACACAATACTCTAATCCAAGGCAATGATTTTAGTGATGCAGTTTTATGGTATGTACATTTTGTAGATGACATCTTCCTCTTATGCGGAAGTACAGTATAAATATTAGAACAATTTATTGATTATCTTCATATGTCTACCGACTTTCTGAGGTTTACTTATAAGTACTCTAATGAGAGAATAGAGTTTTTAGATGTAAAAGTTAATAAGATACAACCTGGGGGATTAACTACAGACCTCTACAAGAAACCTAGCAGAAAGAATTACATCCCACATAAATCAAGTATGCACCCTAGACATGTGAGTAAGAATGTTCTCAAGGGACAGTTCTTGAAAATGAGCAGGATACATAATACAGATGATGGGTTAAATGCAGCACTCTCTACACTGAGGGAAGATTTCATGGATAGGGGCTATAATCAAACTGAGGTAGATGAAAGTGTCAGTCATATGTAGGAAGTATGTAATAGTAGTGGCAAACCCTATTTTTACCATTCAACAGAAGGGAGCCCTAGTAATTCTAGGGCTAATAATGATAGAATTAGATTTCCAGTATCATACTCCAGTGACATTAAGTTATTTTGTAACATTTTTGTAAAAAAGTGGAATATATTAACATTGATAACTGAATTAAACAATGTAATTGATACAGTTCCATATTTTTCATTTATTAATAGAAAGTCACTTAAGAGACAGCTTTGTTATAAGTCCTCAGGAATGACCCATAAGAAATGCTCTAACAGAGTAGGCACCTTCCCCTGCAGAAATTGTACAGCCTGTAAGTACATGTATTCAGGCTCTTCTTTTTCACACAGAAGTCAGAAATTTAAAGTTGAGGCTGACTTCTATGCAGATTGTAAAACACAGAATGTGGTCTGTTTTAGTTTTTGTAAATATTGCGATGCTTTTTATACCAAGAAGACAAATAGATGCCTTAAAGACAGAATCTTGAAACATATGAGGGACATTGTAAAAAATAAGGAAACTAGTGCACTGGCTAAGCATGTACAAGAAAAAGGGATGCACCATGTTTTTAACTTTTTTATATTAGAGATTTTATCAGAAAGCTTGAGAGGTGGAGATATTAAGAACAGGACAGAGGAGGATGAACAGAAGTGGATTATGAAACTGCAGACTGATAAACCCCCTGGAATTAATGGCATGGTATCACTTAAACCTTTTTTTTTAAAGCCAGACCATTGAAACATTAAAATTATCTAACAAATGTTTTTTGTACTACTATGTATTATTTATGCATTTTACCAATAGTTGTACATTTGTTTAAATATTTTTAGCTTTTAAGTAATTAAAGTTTTTAGATAAATGCACTTTCTAATTTAGTTAGTACATCCTCTACTGTGATAAGCTGTCTTTTAATTTAAATTTGGCTGTTCAGTAGTATGATTTATGTCTGAAGAAGTGATCAGTTTGGATTGTGAAAGAGCTAACTCCTCATTAAGTTTTGTTTGTTTTCTTCCTTCAGTCATGGTTTGTTCATTATTTTGTTGTTATTTTTCACTTTGAGGTGAATACTGAGTATTTTACCCAGTATCTATGCCTTTTTCATTATGCTCCAAAACCACCTCTCTCTAAATGCCAACAAATCCAAAATACTATTATTCTCTCCTTCAAAAGCTTTCCCTCTTGGTAAAAACTCATTCAAAATTATTAACCATAACAACTCTAATATAGAGGTTGTTCCCTTCACTAACCTACTTGGGGTTACTACTGATAAACACCTAAAATTTGATACTCACATCCAGCAAAACATTAAGAAAACCCATATAAAACTTGGCATGCTATACAGAAACATCCACTTTCTCTTCCTTCCACCAGACAAACTCTCACCACTACCTATCTACTCCCCTCACTAATGTATGGCGCTCCTCTGCTAACAAACATATCTGCTTCTCTCTCCTCCAAAATTGGAAGTCTGTTATAATAAAATTTCTAAATTTGCCATCAAAGTCAAATACTCTTCCCATCATTGCACTGTTCTTCATTTGTTAAAATGGCTAGAACTCACCAACCACCTAGTCTAGCTCCAAATTACTACAGCTCACAGACTAATATTTCAACCTACTAAATGCCCTGCACTAACCAGCATCTTAGAACCATACACCCCACATAGAACTCTAAGATCCACTCACCAAAACCTAATCACTGTCTGCAAACCCAACTGTCCTGCTGGTCAGCTTCTTCTATCCTTTTAATTAGCTAAAAAATGGAATTCTCTTCCTTCCTCACTAAGAACTTGTGAAAACTTTTAACTTTAAAACTCAGCTACATTCCTACCTTTCCTCTAATTGGAAATGCAACTGCACACTCCCCACCTAGCCTACTAATCACCCCACTCCATCCTGAATGACTAAACTCCTGACTAACGCTGAGTACAAGTTAACCTAACTTATATGTACATATTGTAAATAGCACATAAATGTACATATTGTAAATAGCTCATTCCACCCTTTTCTCTCTTTTCCAACTAAGTCATTACTCTCACTTTGAATTAAGTCACTACTGCCATCTTAAATATTTAGATACTATGTAACCAAAGAATGTATTCTTGTTCTCTAACATGAAATGTAATTGCAAAGGTGTCTTCTTTACTATGATTGTATCTGTAACTATACTATGTAATACGGAGCTTTTCTCCCTGGGCCTCCACTGAAAATGGGTTCCTTGAGCCCAGTGGACCTCCCCGGTCATCAAACGGGAAATAAATAAATAAAATGAACAGTAAGGGGTGTGTATTTGTAACATAGTACTTTTTGTTATTATAATGCTAACAAAGAGGTAAAAGGTGTATACATATTGTTAACTCAAGTATGTAACAACATATAGATGTAATTGGAAAAAGAAAAAGTTTTTAAGGTGTTTCATCTATAGAAACGAATTTTAGGTATACCTAGATGGCACTGTATCCAGATGGTACTGTGTAAATAGGAAGGTATTTTTGTACTTTTGTAGTTTTATATCCTTGTATCTAGATGGTATTGTTTAGACAGGAATGTATTTTTTACAATCTTATATATTTAACATTTTCTTACACATTTTTACATTTTTATAATTTTGCATCTGCATTTACATGAATTATTATTTATTATTCAAAATTATGAGCTGTATATATATATATATATATATATATATATATATATATATAGATAGATATATATACATATATATATATATATATCTATATATCTATATATATATTTTTTTTTAATAATAAGATCAGATGAGTTGTTTTTAAAAAGAATTTGCTCACTAAGCAGGTTTCTCATTATCACCTACTAGGTTAAGAGTAGCCCTCATTCATTGGCTGATTAGTGATATGACTGCATTGTGGACTGTATTTAAATGTACTGGTTTCAGTGCATGAATTTTACCTGAAGAAGTCTCACTGCCAGGTGGGACTAAAAGTGCTTTGTGTTCACCTTTGTTTGACAGTATATTTTAAACACTTTTTATTTGTTTGCTACATTAAATGACGTATTGGTCTTACATAATTGGAGTGGACTTATATTCTTCTGCAGGTGTGCTGGATAGGTTTGTTTGGTGTTTTACCTGTTCCTGGTTTACTTTGAGAATGTCACCAAAGTAATGGATGAGGGCAAAATGGTTGACATTGCTTGACCTGGCCAAAGAAATTGATACAACACCCCACCTGGGCATTGTTGACAAACTCAAGAAGTTAGGTACAAACCTGTATTGTCGCTCAGTGGGTAGACAGCTGGCTCACAAACAGGACCCAGGAAGTTAGAACTGGGGAGTCCACCGCTACAAATAGGCCAATCACAAGTGGAGTCCCACAGGGATTGGTCCTTGGACCGCTCCTTTTTAGACTTTTACTTCTCTGAAGTCAAGGTCAATGCCAATGGTCTCTGGCTGACTAAATGTACAGATTATTGCAAATTAGGTGCTGTCGTTGAATCCTACACTGGCACAAATGTCCTCCAAGAAGGGCTGATACAGACAAACAACTGCATACATACATACATACAAATATTTCAAGCACGGGCATTAATGCCCTTCTAGCTTGCCAATATACCAAAACACTTGTTCCCATAATAAGTGTCCAGGCTGTTCTTAAAAATATCTAAACTAGTACTGGCTCCTCTTAGATATCTGTAAGAGACACTGTACAAGTTCAGATATTTTAGTCTTTCATAATAACTTAAATTTTCACATCCATGGATGCTCTTGGCATATTTCCACTGTACTCTTTCCAGTTTACTCATTCTTGTTTTCTTATAGGGTTTCCATATTGTTATTTCATACTCAAATTTGGGTCGAATGTAACTAACAGACAATGACTCCATAATTTTTGATTTATTAGACTTCATAAATATTTTTATGCAACCTGAAGTTATATAGCTATCATTAACCAATTAGTTGATATGATTAGAAAAACTCATAGCTGAATCTGCCCATATACTAAGGTCCTTAAATGAGTCTACAGTTTCAATCATTGTGTGCTGTATTAAATATTCACCTTTCAATTTATGCCTCCCAAACCTCATATTCTTATTTTTTGATGTATTTATCAGCATATTATTCTCCTGTGCTGAAATGGTCAATTTATTCAAGTTATTTTTCATACATCCCTTATCTGTAACACATGTAATCAGTTTACCCAATTTCAGATCATCTGCATATAGACTATAGAACACCTCAGATGAAAAAGTTAGGTCTGAAAGATACAATCTAAACAAGTAAGAACCTGGGACAGAGCCCTGTGGGACACCGTGACTGTAACCAAGAATTTCACCTGTCCAGTTGCTGTATAATACTTGCCATGTGCTATCTGTAAGCCATGAAGCTATTCATATTGTCAAGAGTACATCAATACCAAGTTGTACTAATTTATTGATCAGTGTTTTGTGTATGATCCTGCCAAATGCTGAAGTTAAATCTATATAAATTACATCATAGCACAATTTTTCATTCATAGCTGTTATTATGTTGTTATAGAACATCATGTTACAGGTGGTAACAGATCTATTTCAACATAAGCATGTTGCTTTATGGTTTCAAAGTCCCAACCTATCCAGTTCTGACAATAACTTCTACAATATTACCTTCTGCGTTATTTTTCCACAACATGAAAGTAGACTTAAGGGTCTATAAGACAAGACAAGTTTAATAAGCACATGTCTCCAAGCCTGAGGAATCACCCCATATTTATATAACCTAGTGAATAATAGATATAATGGTACCATAAGTTCTTGCTGAAGTGTTCTCAGGTCATTGTTGCTAATTCTGCCTCCTCCCTGTGCTTTGTTTGGATCCAATGTACCCAGTTCTCTTTCAATATAATCTAATTTGATTCCAGTATCTGGGGTTACCTGGATGTCACTAGGATAACTTATTGGACCCAAACTGTTTTGCATAAGAGTTTGTAAATATATCAATAATCTGTTGTGTCTGTGAATAAATTTTAGAATTTGCACACAGTTTATTAATTTGTGTGCCTTTACTCCTTCCAAATCTTATGTATCTATAAAAAGGTTTCCTATTATGCTCAATATCTTTGTATACATTTTCTTCAAATTTTCCTTGATCTTGTCTCACACTATGCTTAATCTGTTTGTCTAGCTTGTTTATTTCAGTTTTCATAGGATTATAGGAGGTTACTAGGCTATTGGCCTTAAGGCCCTTATAAGCCTAGCCAAGCATTTAGCCCATGTCACCACTGATGAGTCTGTATGAAACTGAGTAGAGGGATAGGGCTTTTAGCCAATCTGTATATGTTAGACATTTGAGGCCCTGGATTCTCCTGGTGAGGAACCTCTGTGATCTTTCCAGCTGCTGCATGTGCTTTATGGGGTACATGCAAAATGGGGCATTATACTCAATAATGGGCCTTATAAGGGAAGAATACAGGGATGTTATGACCTCCTTGTCCCTGGATGAGATACCCTTACTTATGAGGTGGGCCATGTAGAAGGCTTTCCATACAATGGAAGCAACATGGTGGTCAAACGTCAGGTTGCTATCAACCTGGGTGCCCAAATCCCTCACAACTGATTATGTACTTAGGACTTTGTTACTAATATGATAATCTGTAGGGATGTCACTCTCCCCAAAGGGGATGATGATGCATTTTTTGGTATTCAACTTGAGGCCATGTTTTTGGCACCAGTCATTTGTCTGAGTGAGACCCTCTTGGAGGATATCCACATCACTAGCAGAACTGATGACAGCACCCAGCTTGCAGTCATCTGCAAATTTGGTCAGCCATGGCCCACTGGTTTTGGCCTGCACCTCAGAAAAGTATATCCCAAATAACAGAGGTCCCAAGACCAAACCCTGGGGTATGCCACTTGTTACGGGTCTACTGCTTGAGGTGGCTTCCCCTCTTTTGACTACATAGGTTCTGTCAGTGAGCCAGTGTGCTACCCATCTGGTAACATATGGATTGATGCCTAGTTGAGAAAGTTTATCAATTATACCCGAGTGGGGAATAGTGTCAAAGGCTTTGGCCAGGTCAAGGTAGGTGGTGTGCACCGTCTTCCCCTCGTCCATGGCTTTGGTGACTGTCTCAAAGAGGTTGACAGAATTTAGCAGACATGACCTCCCTTGACGAAGCCAAACTGTGTGGGATCAAGTGTTTGGAGGTTGCCAATATCCTTGCTAATGAGATCCATGATAATCTGTCCCATGGTCTTGCAGATCAGGCTAGTTAGGCTGATGGGTCTATTTCAAAGTTGTAATTCAACCTCTCTTCCATTTCTTATATTTTTTGTGTATCACCTTAATGAGATATCTTGTTCTTATGGAAATATATCCCCCTGATGTTGTATGCCTAGATCCTGATGTTAAACATTTTTTTGATTTTTTGCACTCAGACAATTTCTCTTTCAAAACTTTCCACATACCATCTGCAGTTTTTCCACTGAACACCTCACTCCAGTTCGTTTTACATAGTCAAAATGTAACAAAGTAAAATGCAACAGAACTCTGGACCATGGCAAAAGTACAAAGCAGATAAAAATAGTTAAAAACATGGTTCAAGCCTGCTTCTTTAGACAACAACAGAGTACAAAATCTTAGAATTTAAAAAAGACAACATCCAATCAAAAACAGTATTTGTTAAGATCAATTAATTATCAAAATTAACTCTTAAAAATGCAGCACTTACTAGGGTTTAAATGGATGTGTATACAAAAAAGGTTTTAAAGAAACAGCTTTGTTTATGCCAGGTGCTTTATCTGCCTGGAAATAGAGAATCCATTTTTGTTCACATGCTTCTGTTTTTATTCTGATGTTACCCTCCCTTAAACTTTCATCTATCATCTCCAGGACAAAGAACTTAAATTTGTGTTCTCGACCAGATGTAAGTATATGCTTGGCTAAGGCACTAGTCTCCTTATTGTTCCTGGTATCACACACATGTTCTTGTATCCGCTCTCTGAGCATGCAGTTGGTTTTACCTATGTAATAAACTCCACACATACTACAGAAACTATAATAAACATGATTTTTAGATGAACAATCTACATAAAAGGAGAAATCTATATGATAATTTAAATGTGGGTAATTATATTTAGGCACTTGCTTCATATACCCACATTTAAATGTAACATCAGAATAAAAACAGAAGCATGTGAACAAAAATGGATTTTCTATTTCCAGGCGGATAAAGTACCAGGTATAAACAAAGCTGTTTATTTAAAACCTTTGTATACATGTCCATTTAAACATTAGTAAGTGCTGCTTTTTAAGAGTTAATTTTAATAATTAATTGATCTTAATGAATACTGTTTTTTGATTGGATGTTGTCTTTTCTAAATTCTAAGATTTTGCACTCTGCTATTATCTGAAGAAGCGGGCTTGAACCGTGAAAGCACTTACCTTTTGTTTTGTTTTATTAAAGTTTTTGTGCTTCTGCCTACTTGGGTCTTAGCATTGTTTTTAACTATTTTTAGTTTTACATAGTGACTGTTTTGCTTCCTTATAATCTGTAATTAACCTTATGTGCACTGGTTTAGATTTCAGTTTGGCAGAATTATCTAGCAACAAATTAACCTTTATAACTCCATGATCACTGCACATCAATGGTGGTAAAACTTGACTTGAAGTAACAGTAATTTCTTTAGGAACACAAAATCCCTGGCTAATATTATTCTTCCCTCCTGTGTTTCATGCAAGAAATGTATGAATTACTCTTGGTCATCAGCACTTGACTTTGGTGGTCTATATGGTCCAACAATTGTTATATGTTCCAGGGTTGTCTTTATTTTCACAGTTACACTGTCTATAGCATTGGTGTTATCACTGAACATGTAATAATCATAGGTCTTATAACTACAGTATCTTTAATCCCAACACCTCCACCTGATTTTTTGTTAGAATGTCTGTTACAGTAAAAACATTTATACCCTGACAGAACTGTTTTCCAGTCATTGTTCTTTAACCATGTTTCACAAACAATAAGAACATCAATCTTGTAAGAATGTAGAAAATTTCCCAATAAAAAACTTTATTATTAATGCTCCTAGCATTAACAGCCATCACAGATGCATAAAATGTTTCCATCTGTGCACTATTAAATTTTCGACCAGGCAAAACTCTCGCCTAGTGTATGTAAATAATGCAAACTATCTGCTGCAAAAATTTTCTTCCCTGATCTAAACAAATGCATGCCATCCTGTCTGAACAGATGTGTGCCCAAAGAGTCTATATTATATTTTTGAAAGTTTCAGACATCGAACACCATATGGTCGACACCATATGAGCAATGTTTGAAATTTCGAAAATATAATAAAAAAATAAAAATAAAAAACTATACTTACTAAATGCTGTAGGCAGGGGCAAGCCCCCCCTGCACCTCCCACACCCCCGCTACTTAAATATTCCTACTCCAAGATCAAACTGCATTGAAGTAAAGGGAAAATATTCCCTATGGCGATTTCCATGTTACGAGTGCAACGTTTCGACCAATCGGATTCGCTCAATATGCGTTCGCCGTTTACAATTTTTGATCACGCGATAGGAACCCGTGCCCAAAACTAGGCTTGGATGCTCTACACATTTCCATTTTATAAAACTGGACATTGTTTCCATGTAGTTATTTACCCAAAAAATCTTTTCATTCATAGTACCCTGAGTATCCTTTCTGTAGTTGATTTGTGAAAAATATGTCCTAACACCAGTACAAGCTATGCTATCCAAGAGGGCTGTCAGTTCCCTACTAACAATCAGAGAATCCTTGCAGGTGACATTATTTGTACCGACATGAATAAAAATGGAGACATACTTCTTTACATTAAGGTATTCCAAGGCTTGTCTCACATCTTCTAGTTTTGCTTCTGGCAAGCATAACACTATTCAATGTTCATTATCTTCTCTGCAAATATAAGTATCAGTTCCTCTAATAATTGACTGTCCAAGTACAAGAATATCTTTGCTCACCATCTCAGAAGAATCTTCAGTTTCTAATACAGTAATATTTGCTCTATCAATTGTTACGAAGGATAGATCTTCATCAGCATTACACTTCTTAATACCACTGTTTTCATTATGTATTAAATTCTCATCCAGCTGGTATTGTAAATCCACAGCTTAAGACATAGGTTCATAGGTTCATAGGTTGGTACTAGGCTATCAGCCCTAGGGCCTATACAAGCCTAGCCATAACAATTCCCTGGCTATTTCTTCCAACATTATTTACTTTCCTGGACCTCTGTCAGTCAGCATCTGTTTTTCTTTTCTTTTTTCCTACAGTAATGCTCTTCAATCCTTCCATGTTCAGTTTTGATTTCTTCCTTTTCACCTGCCCCTTGCCTCTTTTTCCTACTTTCTCTTTTGGCAAAATGATGCCTTTTCCTGTAGACTGAAGGTTTTAGATAGAAAAATATTATCATTCTCTGCAACCTATGTGTTATATAACAAAGCAGTGTCATTTTTTAGTATGCATTCTCTTTCCTTTGTAGTCATTAATCTGTTTCTTTTTCCTTGTTATTTGTTGTGAACTTCTTTTCTTTCTTTTTTTGTTTCCTTCTTAACAAACCAGATCCTCAGACTGTTGAATACTTGCATCCAGAATTAGAAACTTGTCAGGGGCATTGTCTTTTTTCATAGGGGTTGAATGATCTTTGCAGACAATAGATGCATTGTTTTCTAAATGTGTTCTATTTGTTCTTTGCCTAACATTATTTATTTCACCAGTCCAGTCATTAATATATGAAACAACAGTTCTCCAAGCATGCCAGTTGAACAAGTGCAGTCATCATCATTAAGTCTAGATTTACTTCTAACAATGGTAAGCAAATCATCAAATCTTTGATGCAAGGAACACAGATCACCAGTGTTATCACCTATTACCTTTAAAAATGCATAGCATTTTTTAGACTGTACAAGATATTTGCCAATAAATGTATAATAGTATCCTTCTGGAAGTAATCTACCCCTGGTAACCATCATATTGACAACAGACCTCTTAAAGTTGACCCAGTAGTCAGAGACTTAGGGACAACATAGACAGTAATCTAGACTTTGATCATCACATGTCTACAGTAGTGAGGAAATCATTCTACATTGTACAAGTTATAAACAAAGGTATGGCATCTAGGTCCAAGGATGTCATTGTTCCACTGTATTTGGCATTCATCAGACATATCATTGAGTACAATGCCCCTTTTGGCATGTACCCAACCAAGAATATCCAACAAATGGAAGGTCCACAGAGGTTACTCACAAAAAGAATACAGGGCATATGTAAAATGTCCTATGCAGACCTCCTCAAGGGCCTATTCTTGTATTCTGTCTCCTACAATCTGTTGAGGGGAGATCTGTACCTGGCATGCAGAGCATTGTCAAACCCACTCTGATGGACATCCTGCATATCCACAAAGTAAAGAGCACCAGAATTACCAATTCTGAAGACTTAAGTCTTGCCTGTGATATAAATAAAACCTGCTGGACAGACAGGTATGTATCACAGAGGCTACCTCATTTCTGGAACAGGATCCCCATTCCTGTGAAGCAGAGTTCCTTCCTAACCCAATTTAAGGGTAACTTGGATAATTGGATGGGGAACATGAAATTCATCCCTGTCTTGGCACCTATATCTCTAATGGACACAGGCAACCTGTAAATGGTTCATGTCCCAGGCCCTGCTTGTAAATGTTTCATCTCCTAAGCCCCTGCTTACACTTATCAAGGGTACCGGAACTTGCCAGAGATTTGGGATGCATGGCTGGGCTTAAAAAGGCCTTTGTGGTCCTTAGCCTAGTAAACACCTATAAACCTATAAAAAGAGGGGATTCTCCTAACTGGCTAATACCTGACTACTACTAGTGCTGGTTATACTACAGTTTCACACTGCTGGGATACAATGCCCCTTTGCTTCTTCTCTCACCAGAAGAAAAACAGTAGCACTGATCCCAAGATGAGAAACAGCTCACAGGCTCTTTGGTGATCAGTAGTCTTGTCCCAGGTGATACAGAGGTCCGTAGGCTTATTGTAGCATTCTGTTGGCAGATGTCTTGAATAGCAACCAGATCAATCAGAAAGGACCTACACAAATACTTACTGCCCACTCAGAAGCAGTCAGGGATCAATGAAAAAAATGGGTTACTATTCTAAGAGTTGCAGTGTGCACTAGGCAATTAGATATGAAAGAGGGTGAAACTCAAGTTTTAGTCTAAAGGGACAGATGCTAATTTTAAAAGGGTAAGATAGATTGGATGGGGGTGGGTACTTAATATATGTAATACAGTGGGAAGACCAATACATTTAAATAGCTGGAGAGGAAGTGACTTCAAAAATGATAATGTTTTGCTTATTGAAAATAACCAACGAAAGAGGAGAGGGGAGGAATTATGTGGTCAAATTAACCGCTCTGATTTCTTTACTAGTTTAAATATGCAGTAGAATACAGAATACAGCTAAAACAAGAGTAATGAAAATGCACCACAATATAAACAAACAGAAGAAAGCAATACAGCAATGCAAATTGCAAGAAAGTAATAATAAGGAAAACAGTCTAATTGTTCCATGACAGCAGTCAATGGCAGAGTCTAAGTGAACGTTTCCAGTTTCTTCTGCTACACAGATTATAATTTTGTTAGAATTAATCAACATTTTTATTTACAATAGAAACAATTGTTTAATTTCTTTTCTGAATACTGGTTCTGGTTGAGGCCTGGGTATAAAAGGGTTTTGTGGACTTTCCAGCCACCTAGTTAAAAATGCAAACTAAATGTAGCCATATAAAAATCAGTATGTTAGACATAAACTAACTTTTCAGACTTGCTTAAGCCACCCCTGACAAATGATGAGGCCTTTTAGGAAGTTTGATTACACTCTTTGAGGAGCTACCTTTAGTAATGGAATGTTATACACACATTTGTCAGCAGCGAAATGAAGACATGAGCAAAGAGTGAGGGCGATATAGAAATTAAAGAAATGTATTGTTTGGAAAATATCAACACAACTTAAAACTGGAAGTATGAAAGGAAATAAAGTGTTGTTTGCAAAAAGATCCTTTAAATGAATAATATATTGCAATTTAGGGATTTTGATCTGTTGATGTGTGGCTGTTTTAATGTCAGCATTGATGATTAGCAGGACTATTTTCCCATCTCTCCATCTATCAGTCCTCCTTTTCTCTGTTGTCTAGTCACACTAAGCTTTGGGCTGCAGCACTCATTGTACTCTTTTTGCTCTCTTACAGGTAAACCAGCTGGCAGCTGGACTGTTAGCCATTGGTCTGAACAAGGGGGACTGTCTAGGAATGTGGGGTCCAAACTCCTATGAGTGGATATTGCTTCAGTTTGCAACAGCCAAAGCTGGAATAATATTGGTAAGAGATATGCAGAAAATGTAAAGAAAAGTTATGCTGCCATCTGTTAACCACTGTTGATGGTGAACGGGCTAAGAATTTAAAAATGAATACTGACAATTGACCGGCAATTTTTGCTGCAGCATCAGGAATCCTTAAATTTATGCCCAATAAGTTTCTGCATCACAATATATTTAACACATGGAGTGTTTCATGATTTGAACATCTATGTTTATTAAGACTGCATTTTGGCCAAGTATTTTGTGACTTCCAAAGTAAATCAAAGCTTGTTTTCTATAGGCTGCAGCCTTTTTTTTTTGGCAGCATCAGACACTGGTTTGGGTTTTATATCAGAGTCCTAGCATGGTGCTACCATTATATAACTGTCATTAAAAAAAAATATATATATATATATATATATATATATATATATATATATATATATATATATATATGTGTGTGTGTGTGGGTGTGTGTGGGTGTGTGTGGGTGTGTGTGTATATATATATGTAGATGGATAGATATATATATATATATTTAGATAGACATATATATAGGTGTGCATGTGTGTGTGTGTGTGTGTGTGTGTGTATCTCCCCTCTCCCCATGTCTGCCAACTGTAATTGTAATCCCCCCATTCTGCCAAGCAACCTTGAAGGAATGTTTGGTCCTGCACACCCTCACAGGAAACTGCCTTTGTCCCTGTGAGATGAGCGTATTCCTTTGCCATCCCCGCAGAACAGGGTTGCCCTTGTTTAAAGGACAGATGCAAATTGTTCTCTGTCCAGGAAACTATATGGTAGCCCACTGCAATTAATGTCTGCACAGCTTTGGTGGGAGCAGAAATTTTCTTTAGCCGTAACCCTGCTATGTGGATCTGGTATATGCACTTCTGAGATGGGGAATACAGTATTTGCCTATGACATTAGCAGAGTTCTATGAATGCATTGATCTCTGGGTATAGTACAGTTCCCCACCTTATAGGTTCATGCACACTGTGTGACCTGTCATACTTCACTATGTGGTCACTACCTCAGCTAGATGCTGGCATAGCAATACACATATCCACCTTCCTCCCACAAAAAAATGTGAGAGCCAGTGGTGGGTATTCACTTTCATTTCCCCTTGCTGGATCTTACAGTGCCAGATATGCTAAATGATCCTTTGGCATTTGGTTTGCCGTTTCTATTACTCAGAGATATGGCTACCAAATGCTGTTGTATTATGAATGTAGTATTACATCCATTGCACATGAAGGATTAGAAAAATGCATTTCATCCACATGAATGATGCCCTTTATTCAGGTGTACTGTTTTTCTATGGTTGTTGCATCGTATGTACATACTGTTGCAGTATGAACAAAGTATCAACTGCGTTCAGGTGGCTGAACAGGTAAGACACTCATTTCTGATGCAGGAAGGTTAAAAGAATATAAGTTATCTTCTCACGTTGTGGTGTTTAATTTACCTTTAGCCTATAAGCACAGAAGAGTAAGGCAATGAGCTGTTAACAAGCTGCTTCCTGAAGTCCAGGATTTGATTCACTAAGCCTTTGTTGCCTACTTGTGACTTTGAACACATCACTTCAAACAGCACACTGGGGCAACTGGGAAATTATGCTAGAGTAGACTTCAGGCCTAGTAACTACCTGGAAACCTGGGAACTCATAGTGCAGCAAAATTATACTATAGTAAGAGCCATGTAACTGACCTATGCACATGAGCACAGTGTGTTTCAAACAGTAGGGGTAAACCTGAAGGTCAGGCATGACAGGAGCAGTGACATTTTCTGGTGTAAATAACTTTTATAGAGTTGCATTCCTATTCATTATTTTACTCTAGTCAATTCAGACATCAGCAGTTAAAACTATATCGATTGCTGAGAACAGAGTTCTGGTCATTACAGTATCATTATGAGCTGACTTATGGATTGGATTTCAGCTATATTTATGTCTATGGATATGCCAACCTCACAGAATACTAAGCAGCAGTGAAAGCATCCATTTTAGAAAAAAATAAATTATATCTCTTTAATAAGTATGATGTACATGTTAGAGTGTGTATCCACCAATTGTAAATAAATTATATATCTTTAATAAGTAGGTTGTACACATTAGAGTGTGTATCCACAAATTGTATAATGAATTTTATTAGCACAAATAATTACATCTCAATCACAGGGCTGCCATACATAATGCAGTACAATAGCTCTCATCCTTCTACTTCAAAATGGGTAAAACTACTTCTCATAATGTGGAACAAATGGTTCAAATGAGGAACACCTACTAATAACTGACTAACAGCTTTAACTCAGAAGCTCACAGGATGGTTAAATGTGTCACTTTATACTTAATAAAATAGTATCTTGATGAATTAATATGATTCAGTATTTACCACACATATTGGTTAAAAAAATTCTTAGCGCTTAATGTGTGACATACCCTTTCAATGTGTAACTGTATGGAACATGGACTCTTTCAGAATAAAAATGCTTAACATTCTTCATAATAAGGTACACCTGAGAGATATATGCAGAATGTAAGTGACAATCTAAATTGTCAAAATCACAAAATGCTAAAGGTTCAAGAGGACAGGATCAATAACAGATATGAAGCAATATAAAATGTTTAAAAACCTGAAGTCACTCAATACTACAACAGTTAAACTGAATCAGCTTAGTATTTCTCTTAAGGCTGTCATGTTTCCTCAAGTATATAATGTAGAAAAAAATAGATATATATGAACAGTTCTGTATGTTATAAAGAATATGCATCTCTACTGTGCTGATTGCAAACCAACACTAATACAAACCATGTACATAAGTCTCCACACCGTTATATTCCTGTATTCTCAGTACTGCAGAAAAATGAGTGAAATTAAACAGCATATAGCACAATGTAAAAGTCTCATGCTAAGCCTAAAAACAAGAATTTCTTCTTTGTATCTTACAAAACTGCAAGTTGTACCAAAAACATACTCATTTGGAGAGTATACTTAAAGGATTGAGCTGAAGCGTAAGTAGTTATAATACCATCTTTTTTAAATCTCTGTGGACTACAAGAAGATCAGATGTCAATACTTAAAACCCAAGCTGTTCACTGGAAGGTGTGTTAAAACTAAAACACAAATACTTTGGACACATAATGTGAAGACAGGATTCACTGATACTGTTAGAGACTGAAGGCAAAGAAGAAAAGGTTAGCACTGGCTAAGGTGTGCAGATAACATTACAGCAGAAATGATCATGAATCCATAAGAAGTTAAAGAATCCATTCCAGACAGGTTTGGTGTGATAAAGTCATGGATGTTTTGAAGAGTGAAGTGCGAATAAACGACTGACCAACAAGAAAATGACAACAATTAATGTAGCTAAGCAATATTTATACCATACAGTTTACAGTAGTAGTGGGAAATGGCACTGAGGTATTTACATAACATGAGAATGTATATTAATTCTACTTGCACATGAGTAGCTTCATTCCCCCATATACCTACTACTCTAATATCTTTACTTTGAGGTCACGAAGTCTCAAATAAAATATAGTTTTGAAGAAAAATTGTATCTTTAATTTTGTTACTGGCTAAATGACACTGGATTTTGATTACAAAAGAGACAGAGCTGATGTGGGCATAATATGTCTCACGGTGAGTTTCACACAGTATATGCTATTTTCAATTTTCAATCATATATTTTTCTTTGATGTTGTTTGGTTCATGCTTTTCCAGCCTTCATTAGATGAGATTTTCAGCCTTTCCACTTTCATCATTTGCCTTATTAAGACTTTGCATTTTCTGTTATGGTCTTGTAAATAGGATTTTAATTGATTTTATACAACTCTGAAAACAATCTGAACTTACACAATGAATGTCACATAAAACATTCAAAGTAGATGACCGTATTTTAGAGCTTTGTATTTTTTTAATATATAATTAAAGAGATTACATTTTCATTGCTTAAACTAGGAAGAGTTGAGAGTGAGTGAGGTAGTTCCTCCCACCAGTCACACACACACACACACACACACACACACACACACACACACACACACACACACTCAGGTACAATTACATACGCAGACATACAAAGTAATGTAAACGTGATGTGCTACTTTTTACATGCATATACAAGGCCTATTGCATGAGAAATACTTTGCAGTTTCTCATTCTCATACCATTCATTTAGCATAATGCACAAGATGGAGTTTCAGTCATACTATAGAAAGTTTGTTTTTCAATTGAAATAATCAAAGTATATGCCAACATTATGCTTGCTGAATCATGCACAGATACAGGATATATATGCATATGCATGCAAGGAAAAAATACCTATGTAAATGCTTTTCAGATACCATTTTTGGGTTCTTATTTTGCAAACTGTACTATTTAAATCACAACACTACTGCACATACCTGAATGAATAGCATTGTCTATATAATTCTTTGAATTTTCATTGTGCAAAAGTGATTGAATTGTCCTACAAAAGTGTGAGAATTAGAAATGATGCTTCCACTCAAGTCATATTTTGTAAGCATCCAAACCATAGGTATTCCTTTCAGTTATACCATAAATATGGAGTTGCTATAAGATTATTGTTATTTTTTTTGTTATTCTTTGATTATTGCTAATTTTCTGTACTGACATTTCCATGTTTGTTTAAATACATTATGCATTTATTTCTCTAAGTAAGTGGACTTTCCTCCCTGACTGTAGACAGTGGTACCAATAAAATGAGAATGTCAGCATGCATTATTATATATCAGTAGCAATGCTGAAGAGCAAAAGTTACATAGATTCCAAAAAATGACTTCATAAGTTGCAGTGCATTTTGAAAACAATGCTGGACAGGCAGGTAGAGATTGTTGCAATACAATCTGGAAGCACACTGGTAAAATATATGATGCGTCAAAGAAGTAGCAAAAGAAACCTAAAATGAATTACAGTTTGATAATAGTATACAACAGCGTTTGTAACTGTTACAGGAAAAGCACATTTATGTTGGATTAGTGCTCATATGACAGACAAAAGTACAGAGAGTTTGAACAAGTTGAATTTATTTCTAGCACTAGAGTGCTATAAACAGTATAGAAGAGGTGGAAGGTACTGTGCAGTTCTACAAACATCTCACCCTCTTTCGCCAGAGAAACTGTTGAGGCTGATGCAGTTAAATGAAAGTTTTGCATCAGTTAAACAAGTATGTGTCTTAATGAGGGGAAAGTTGCAAGGGTTATGGACCTTCTCTCTTAGGTGCAGAAACCCTGAAGTTGGTTATATTATGTAGGGTACACCCCTATAGGACAAGGAGGCTGCCACTACCAGAAAATGCTTTTTTTTTTTTGCTTACTTAAGGCATTTGGACAATAGTTTCAGTGAAACACATTTGGACGCAAATGACTTGCTTGATTAAAAAAGTTGTATCCAGCATATCTGTTACAAGGAAAGTGAACTTAGATGTTGATGCTATAAGAACTGCAATTTTATTTTATATAACTCATGATATTTCCTATATTATGAGCTATATAGCTGTAAGAAATCATTAACTGATTTGAGTATTTTTGCCACAGCAGCAGTGGCTAACTATATTCAAAGTTCAAGTCAAAATAACTTATAAATTAGCAAAATACACAAAAACACGAAAAACGAACTACTGAAACCATCAAGAGCCAAGGTTAAAAACTGCCGATCGATTTAAAATGTTAAATGAACCACACTTTTCATCCTACTCAATTGTAGGACTTCATCAGAAATACAAAATGTTCAGTGATTACAGCCTTTTATAAACTTCGCGCCAAGCAGTATCTCACGAGAATCATCCTTTTCTTAAAGTGAGATACAGTGATTAACAATATTGACAGACATTAAAATTCTTTATAGATTCAATAAATCCACAACTTAAAAAACTTCAACAACATTGTTACAATCAATTCTGCAGCATCCGAATCACTTAAAATGAGTGAATGAATAAATACATTCACGTTACATAAATGTTTGCCTACACTACTATACCTTGTTCTAAGCAACATTTTTATTTTTATTTATTCATTCACTCATTTTAAGTGATTCGGATGCTGCAGAATTGATTGTAACAATGTTGTTGAAGATTTTTAAGTTGTGGATTTATTGAATCTATAAAGAATTTTAATGTCTGTCAATATTGTTAATCACTGTATCTCACTTTAAGAAAAGGATGATTCTCGTGAGATACTGCTTGGCACGAAGTTTATAAAAGGCTGTAATCAATGAACATTTTGTATTTCTGATGAAGTCCTACAATTGAGTAGGATGAAAAGCGTGGTTCATTTAACGTTTTAAATAAATTGGCAGTTTTTAACCTTGGCTCTTGGCGGTTTCAGTAGTGAACTTATAAATGAGAACAGTTATAGTTATGTCATAACAGCATAAATATTTTGGTAAAAATAATTGTTCTTTTAAATCACTGATACCTTTTCAGCCTTTGTAATGTTGCAAGGAAAGATATGCAAAATATTTTTCTAACTTAACAAAGGAGCTTCCTCCATTCAAAAAAAAATTTTTTTCTTAGAGTCCTCATTTTATTTATTCAGATTGCAGTACACACTTTTCTTACCTCTCAACCTGTAAGTATAAGAAATCTTGGCAGAGCTAAAAATAATGGGGGAACAAAGACCCCAAAATAGGGACAACTTTAAATATAGCTCTTATAAACTTAGAAAGTTGCTTAAATAGCGTTTTCAATTAGTATACATTTTCTGATGGATATGAAGTCTGAAACTGAAATGTATGTCATTATTTAGTGACTTAAATTCTCAATGGTTTGACAGAAAACCACTAATTTTATTTGGAACAGACCAAAAATATGAAGCAAAAATCTGTATAGTCTGCAAAAATCTAGACATTTGGCAGTTATGCTACAGAGACGACTCTAAGGCAGATATAGATATATTCCTGATGAAATTTAAACACTCTCCTCACCTAGATGACCCTCCTTCAAATATTGCAGTTTTCACAGATAAATTCTAAACCAACCTCCACACTAGCACTGAGGTCTCAATACTCATATGACACAAATATAGTGTCAGGTTTAAAAAACAACCCATTTCCTAAAAACACAGTATCTATAAACTATGCAACAAGAGGAGGAAACTCTTAACTTGTAAAAGCAAACTTAACTTCCCATCAGCTGGAAAAGAGCTCAATATAATCAACAAAGAAAACCAAATTTTCCAAACGCAGGTATAAATTGTGAATTGCCAGTCATGTTTAGGATAACCATAAAGCCTTCTTCATTAATGTAAGGAGCATAAAAAATAATAGCCAGCAATGCTTGGAGTTAATATAAAATAACAACACATACTTAACTCCTGAAGACATTGCCAACATATCTGAGGACAAATACAGCTACAAATTTAATCAGCTTTATCTGGCTATCTCGGACATTATTTCCACTATCTTAACATGTCTGCACCATCCCATCAAATCACATCCAAAGCAAGTCCTAAGTGCTCTCTCGAAGGCTAAAAGCACTAGCTCCATGGGTTCTGTCTTCTTGTCAGCACTAAATACTACCTGGTTGATCCCATATTACATCTATTCAGTCTTGGCCTCTCCACTGGATTCATGGCAGAAGTATGGAGGACTGCTGTAATCATGCTAGTGGCATACCTAGCATATTCACACCTCCACTTCCACCCCCGTGGAGACTTTCTCTAACACCTCCTCATCTATGACAATTGTTTTTAGGAATAATAATAATAAAAAAAACAAAATAATGGCAAGTAGGAAGAAAGCCAGGAGCAGTGATCAAATCTCCAAAAGGCTTAGCTATCCTACAGGAAGGCATGTTTTAAACAGGTAACTAGTGACAGACTCATGGACTAAAGCTAAATGTCAAAAATGCATTATTGTCTCCTTTGGAAAACAAGGTATGATATTGACAATAACCCCTAAGAGCTGACTCGGTAGTTTGGGATTTGGTAAATTATGTGGACAGTTGACCCCAAATGAACGATTTCAACTTGGTTTCAAAAATACAGCACCCTGAGAGAGAGAATGCATAAATATTTCAGCATATTTCATGCACGCTAGTCATGTAAAGGCAGACTATAAGCTAAGCAAACAATAAAAGAGCAACTTGCAGACCAAACATATTAGGCAAATACAAGAATATTCTGTAAAACTGAGGACAGTTTCAATTGTGTTTCATACAATATTCCAATTTATTTCACACAAAGGCATACTAGCCATTAATGCCTGACCCCTCTAACTTTTACGGAAAGGGGCCAAAAATAAGTCAGGTCTGGTATAAATTTGTATTTTGGTAAATTGCTGGGATCATTGGCTAGGCAATAAATGATATGCAGGATCAACAGCCTAGTGTGAACCCATGAACCTATGAAGGCAGTGGCAGGTAACCGATGAGCCACCAACTCCAGCTGGCTATTATTTGGTGCCAGACAATTATCTTCCACTGTTAGTCAGCATAGACAACAAATGTACTGCAGCCTGCTGTATCAGTCCTGAGAATGTGACTGAATATCACTGGAAGAGCCATAGCTATGGGCCTGGTGAATAGAGCAGCTACACAAGGTATAAGCTGTTAGGACGTGTGACTGACACTGTAAAAGAGGTGTCAATCAGTCTACACAAGTCAGTTGTACTTCTTCAGCTAGGTCCAAGTGCAGTGCTTGAATCATTTAACCAGCCTTGATATGAGTTTGCAGCTACTTAATTGATTTACTTGACATGTCTGAGGAAACCTAGCAAAGATCAAGTATAGATACTTGTTACAGCCCAGAATAGACTTTTTTTTTCTTTTTTGGTCTTCAACTGTAGAGGATTTTTCCCTAACTTAGTTTTTCTGTGGTGGGGATGCCAATTGGCAGATTGCCTTGGGTGCCAACTGTCCAAGCTAAAGTTCTGATTCATAGTCACCCTCAACCCAGGTTGAAATGCAAATACTCCATAGGAGATCACACCTATACAAGACTCTGCATGACTGATGGCCACTTACAGCTCAAATAGTTGGACTTCAGCCATTATCTCCATCTAGAATGGGAATGGC